>NC_082710.1:172542133-172842133 GCF_030144855.1 Hypanus sabinus | reverse complement strand
TTTTCTAGAGAATTTTATAAGACTTTTTCTTCATTAATTATACTGCAGTTGTACTTTGACTTTTTGGATGTTTTTTTTGCAGGGAAATGCACTGTGGATATGTGGTCGATATTTAGGGATCTCTTGCAGGATGTTAGGGATAACTTTGTCCCAGTGAGGAAGATAAAGAACGGTAGGGTGAAGGAACCATGGGTGACAAGTGAAGTGGAAAATCTAGTCAGGTGGAAGAAGACAACATACATGAGGTTTAGGAAGAAAGGACCAAATGGGTCTATTGAGGAATATAGGGTAGCAAGAAGGGAGCTTAAGAAGGGGCTGAGGAGAGCAAGAAGGGGGCACAAGAAGGCCTTGGTGAGTAGGGTAAAGGAAAGAAAACCCCAAGTATTCCACAATTATGTGAAGAACAAAAGGATGACATGAGTGAAGGTAGGAATGATTAGAGATAAAGGTGGGCTGATGTGCCTGGAGGCTGTGGAAGTGAGTGAGGTCCTCAATGAACACTTCTGTTTGATATTCACCACTGAGAGGGAACTTGATGACGGTGAGGACAATATGAGTGAGGTTGATGTTCTGGAGCATGTTGATATTAAGGGAGAGGAGGTGTTGGAGTACACCTCCATAATACATTAGGACGGATAAGTCCCTGGGGCCTGATTGAATATTCCCTAGGTTGATCCATGAGGTGAGGGAAGAGATTGCTGAGCCTCTGGCTATGATCTTTATGTCCTCGTTGTCCACAGGAATGGTACCAGAGGATTGGAGGGAGGCAAATGTTGTCCCCTTGTTCAAAAAAGGTAATGGGGATGGTCCAGGTAATTATAGTCCAGTGAGCCTTACATCTGTTGGAAAAGATTCTAAGAGATAGGCTCTATGACATTTAGAGAATCATGTTCTGATCAGGGACAGTCAGCATGGCTTTGTGAAGTGCAGATCGTGTCTAACAAGTCTGTTAGAGTTCTTTGAGGAGGTGACCAGGCATATAGATGAGGGTAGTGCAGTGGATATGATCTGCATGGATTTTAGTAAGGCATTTGACAAGGTTCCACACGGTAGGCTTATTCAGGAAGTCAGAAGGCACGGGATCCAGGGAAGTTTGGCCAGGTGGATTCAGAATTGGCTTGCCTGCAGAAAGCAGAGGGTCATGGTGGAGGGAGTACATTCAGATTGGAGGGTTGTGACTAGTGGTGTCCCACAAGTATTGGTTCTGGGACCCTTACTTTTCATGATTTTTATTAATGACCTGGATGTGGGGGTGGAAGGGTGGGTTGGCAAATTTGCAGATGACACAGAGGTTGGTGGTGTTGTGGATAGTGTAGAAGATTGTTGAAGATTGCAGAATGGCATTGATAGGATGCAGAAGTGGGCTGAGCAGTGGCAGATGGAGTTCAACCTGGAGAAGTGTGAAGTGGTACACTTTGGAAGGACAAACTCCAAGACAGAGTACAAAGTAAATGCCAGGATACTTGGTAGTGTGCAGGAGCAGAGGGATCTGGGGGTACATGTCCACGGATCCCTGAAAGTTGCCTCACAGGTAGATAGGGTAGTTAAGAAAGCTTATAGAGTGTTAGCTTTCGTAAGTCGAGGGATAGAGTTTAAGCGTCGCGAGGTAATGATGTAGCTCTATAAAACTCTGGTTAGGGCACGCTTGGAGTACTGTGTCTAGTTCTGGTTGTCTCACTATAAGAAGGATGTGGAAGAATGGGAAAGGGCACAGAGGGGAGTTACCAGGATGCTGCCTGATTTAGAGAGTATGCATGATGATCAGAGATTAAAGGAGCTAGGGCTTTACTCTCTGGAGAGAAGGAGGATGAGAGTGACATAATAGAGGGTTACAAGATGTTAAGAGTTATAGATAGAGTGGACATCCAGCACTTCTTCCCCAGGGCACCACTGTTCAGTACAAGAGGACATGACTTTAAGGTAAGGGGTGGGAAGTTCAAGGGAGATATTAGAGGATGTTTTTTTACTGAGAGTGGTTGGTGCATTGAATGCATTCCTGAGTCTATGGATACACTAGTGAAATTTAAAAGACTACTAGACAGGTATATGGAGGAATTTAAGGTGGGGGGATATATGAGAGGCAGGGTTTAAGGGTCAGCACAAGATTGTGAGCTGAAGGGCCTGTACTGTGCTGTACTATTGTATGTTCTGTGTTTATATATCTTTTTCAACCTTTGCCCATTTTTTTCCTAGATCCTTTTGACTCTCTTGATTCTATTTTATCCTGCTATATATGGAAAAATAAGCGTCCTCGTTTAAATAAAGTTCAGCTTCAAAAATCTAAAAAGTCTCAAGGTTTAGTCTTACCTAATTTTAGGTTTTATTACTGGGCAGTTAATATATGATATCTAACATTTTGGATATATTTTAATAATCATGTAGACTGTCCGATATGGGTTTCTTTAGAAGCTAACTCTGTTAAAAACTTTTCTATTATTTCTCTTCTTGGATCCTCAATTCCTTCATTTGTAAGTAAACTAACTGATAATTTAATTGTTAAACATACTCGGAGGACTGAATACAATTTAGAAAACACTTTGGTTTACTGAGATTTTCTCTTTCAAGTCCCATGTATTCTAATTTTTCTTGAAACCCTCCATGACTGATTTAGTTTTTAAAGAATGGGACAGTTTGAGTATTAAATGTTTTTGGGATCTGTTTGTTGGAGGAAATCTTTTTCATTTGAGCAATTGTCAGCTAAATATAGTTCACCCAAATCTCACTTTTTTTAGATATCTATAAATCAGAGACTTTCCAAGATCTCAACTATGCACATTTCCTATAAGCTCAGATAAGAATTTACTGGACGTAATCTTTAATTTGACTCCTTTGCATAATGGTTCAGTAACTATTATTTATGGTATGTTACTGGAGATGAAGAAACTTCCTTTAGAAAAAAATTAAGGATCTCTGGGAACAAGATTTACAGAAATCAATATCTGAGGAAACTTGGAATGAAAAATTTAAACTGGTTAACACTTCATCACTATGTGCTCATCATTCCCTTAAACAGTTTAAGGTGGTTCATAGAGCTCACCTGACTAAGGATAAGCTATCTCATTTTTATTTGGATATATCTCCCTACCATGATAGATGTAATAATGGAGACGCTTCATTAATTAATATGTTTTGGACTTGTCAGATTCTTGAAAAATATTGGAAGGAAGTTTTTCAAACATTTTCTTTACTTTTCAAAGTCAATTTTAAGCCTAACCCTCTGACGACCCTATTTGGTATTGTTGCAGGACAAGATATTAACCTGAAGGCATCTGATTTACATATTTTGGCCTTTAGCTCTCTTATAGCTAGGAGGACACTTTTGTTTAAATGGAAAGATGTTTTTCCTCCTACTCATGCTCAATGGTTATGTGACATTATGTCATGTTTAGATTTAGAGAAGATTCGTTGTTCAATTTCTGAATCCCGTCAAGAATTTCAAATGTCGTGGAGACCTTTCCTGAATTATTTTCAAAATCTTCAATTCATTGTTTAAATTCAGATGTTGGCTATTATTAATTTTTATTATATGAGAAGGTATTCTACCTTTTTTGTCCTTAATAAACAGCTTCGGTTTTGGTAGGGGATAGATTATTTTTTTTGTTATAAATTAGTATCTATTAATATAACTATTGATTAACTTCCATGAATACGGGGTAATGAGATTGTTATTATGAATAGATATAATATAATAGGTAGATTTAAAAAATCTTTTTTGACTTTTATACATACTTTTTTCTACTCTGTATTCTTCTATGTAGAAACTAATAAAAATATTGGAAAGATTTTTTACATACTGTACTTCGTACACACTGGTTCTTTAACTCTACCATCCTTTCCCTGTCTCAGTGGAACATACCTATCTGGAACATCTGCCACGTTTCTGCTGTGCATTTCCCTGAGAACAACTGCTCTGAATTTATGCTTCCAAGTTCCTGCCTAATTGCTTCATATTAATTATTCTCCCAAATTGTCTCCTATCCTTGTCCAGCACTATGGTGAAGGTCACTACCTCCAAAATGTTCTCCCATCAAGAGTTCTGACACCTGTTCAGGTTCATTTCCCAATACCAGATCAAGAATAGCCTCTCCTCTAGTTGGCTTATCTACATATTGCAATAGAAAACCTTCTTGAACACACCACACAAACTCTACCCTTGCACTAAGGAGTCAATATTTAGAAAGTTAAAATCTCTCATTTGGAAAGTTAAAATCTGTAACAACCCTATTATTATTTCACCACTCAAGAATCTGCCTCCCTATCTACTACTCGATGTTTCTGCTCCTATTGAGGGGTCTATGAAAAACACCCAGTAGAGTCATTGCCCCTTTCCGGTTTCTGACTTCCACGCATACTGACTCAGTAGATCATCCCTCCATGACTTCCTCATTTTCTGCAGTCATGACACTATCCCTGATTAGCAATACCATGCCTCCCCCCACCTCTTTGACTTCCTCTCTGTTCTTTTAGAAACATTTAAAGCCTGGCACACTCAGCAGACATTCCTGGTCCTGAGACATCCAAGTCCCTGTAATGGCCACAACATCACAGTTCCACGTATTGACCCATGCTCTAAGTTCATCCTCCTTGTTTACAATGCAGCTTGCATTAAGACAGACACATCTCATATGCCTATCCTTCCTCATAAACTCCTTATAAACTGTCTCTACTTGTGCTCCAACATCCCCATCCTCTCCCTCTTCACTTCAGTTCCCACCTCTGTGCAAATCTAGTTTAAATCTTCCCCAATAGCATTAACAAACCTCCCCACCAGGATATTGCTCTCCCTCGGATTCAAGTGCAACCCATCCTTTTTGTACAGGTCACACCAGCCCTAGAAAAGGTCCCAATGATACAAAAATCTGAATCCCTGCCTACAGCCACACATTTATCCTCCACCTATTCCTATACTCACAGTTGCATGGCACAGGCAGTAATCCCAAGATTACTACCCTAGATGACCTGCTTCTCAACTTCCTTCCAAACTCCCTGTATTCTACTTTTAGGACCTCCTCCCTTTTTCTACCAATGTTGTTGTTACCCATATGTATCAGTAAGCTGGAAGCCAGCTGCTGCTTCAAAATTAATGCATCATCAAAGACAAGGGGTCATAGGTGGAGACGAGTTGAGGGGAGATTTCAGACAAACGTCAGGAAGCATTTCTTTACACAGTGAGTTGTGGGCACATGATACAAACTACCTAGTGAGGTTGAGAGTACTGTCTTAGTTGCCTTCAAATCTAAACTTGATATTTATTTCAACATGTGTGAATAGGAATTTGGCAAGCTTTATTGGGCTGAATAGAAACATAGAAAACCTATAGCACAATACAGGCTGTTCGGCCCAAACATCTGTGCTGGAAATGTCCCTACCTTGGCTTTACCTGTAGCCCTCTATTTTTCTAAGCTCCATGTAGCCATCCAGGAGTCTCTTAAAGGACCCTATCGTATCCGCCTCCATCACCGTCACCGGCAGCCCATTCCACACACTCACCACTGTCTGTGTGAAAAAACTTATCCCTGACATCTCCTCTGTACCTGCTTCCAAGCACCTTAAATCTATACCCTCTCGTGTTTCATACCCTGAGGAATAGCCTCTGACTATCCACATGATCAATGCCTCTCATCTCGTACACCTCTATCAGGTCACCTCTCATCCTCCGTCACTCCAAGGAAAAAGGCCAAGTTCACTCAAATTATTCTCAAGGAATGCTCCCCAATCCAGACAACATCATTGTAAATCTCCTCTGCACCCTTTCTATGGTTTGCACGTCCTTCCTGTAGAGAGACGATCAGAATTGAGCATGGTACTCCAACTGGGATCTGACCAGGTCCTGTATAGCTACAACATTACCTCTCAGCTCTTAAACTCAATCGCACGACTGATGAAGGCCAATACACTGTATGCCTTCTCAACCACAGAGTCAACCTGCATAGCAGCTTTGAGTGTCCTGTGGACTCAGACCCCAAGATCCCTCTGATCCTCCAGACTGCCAAGAGTCTTACCGTTAATACTATATTATTATACCAAAATGAATCACCTCACACTTATCTGGGTTAACTCCATCTGCCACTTCTCAGTTGCATCCTATCAATGTCCTGCTGTAACCTCTGACACCCCTCCACACTACCCACAACACACCCAACCTTTGTGTCATCAACAAATTTACTAACTCATCCCTCCACTTCCTCATATAGGTCATGTATAAAAATCACGAAGAGTAGGGGTCACAGAACAGATCCCTGAGGCACCCCACTGGTGACCGACCTCCATGCAGAATATGACCTATCTACAACCACTTTTTGCCTTCTGTGGGCAAGCCAGATCTAGATCCACAAAGCAATGTCCCCTTGGATCCCATGCCTCCTTACTTTCTCAATAAGTCTTGCACAGGGTACCTTACCAAATGCCTTGCTAAAATCCATATATAATACATCTATGGCTTTACCTTCATCAATGTGTTTTGTCACATCCTCAAAAAATTCAATCAGGCTCGTAAGGCACAACCTGCCTTTGACAAAGCCGTGTTGACTGCTCCTAATCATATTATATCTCTCCAAATGTTCATAAATCCAGCCTCTCAGGATCTTCTCCATCAACTTACCAGCCACTGAAGTAAGACTCACTGGTCTATAATTTCTTGGACTATCCCTACTCCCTTTCTTAAATAAGGGAACAACATCCACAACCCTCCAAATCCTCCGGAACCTCTCCTATCCTCATTGATGATGCAAAGATCATCGCCAGAGGCTCAGCAATCTCCTCCCTCACTTCCCACAGTAGCCTGAGGTACTTCCTGTCTGGTCCTGGTGGCTTATTCAACTTGATGCTTTCTAAATGCTCCAGCACATCCCTTTCCTTAATATTTATGTGCTCAAGCTTTTCAGTCCACTGCAAGTCATTCCTACAATTGCCAAGATCCTATTCCATAGTGAATACTGAAACAAAGTATTCATTAAGTACTTCTGCTATTCCCTCCAGTTCCGTACATACTTTTCCCCTCTCACACTTGATTGGTCTGATTCGCTCACATCTTTTCCTCTTGCTCTTCACATACATGTAGAATGCCTTGTGGTTTTCACTGATAGGATGAACAATTGGGCTAAGCAGTAGCAGAAGGAGTTCAAATCAAATAAGTGTGAGGTGCTTCATTTTGGTAGGTCAAATATGATGGCAGAATATAGTATTAATGGTAAAACTCGGCAGTGTGGAGGATCAGAGGGATCTTGGGGTCCGAGTCCATAGGACGCTCAAAGCAGATGTGCAGGTTGACTCTGTGGTTAAGAAGGCGTACGGTGTATTGGCCCTCATCAATCATGGAATTGAATTTAGGAGCCGAGAGGTAATGTTGCATCTATAGAGGACACTGGTCAGACCCCACTTGGAATACTACGTTGAGTTCTGGTCAGCTCACTACAGGAAGGACGTGGAAATCATAGGAAGGGTGCAGAGGAGATTTACAAGGATGTAACCTCGATTGGGGAGCATGCCTTATGAGGATAGGTTGAGTGATCTCGGCCTTTTCTTCTTGGAGTGATGGAAGATGAGATGTGACCTGATGGAGGTGTATAAGATGATGAGAGGCATTGATTGTATGGATAGTCAAAGGCTTTTTTCCAGGGTTGAAATGGTTGCCACAAGAGGACCCAGGTTTAAGGTGCTGGGGAGTAGGTACAGAGGAGATGTCGGGGTAAGTGTTTTACTCAGAGAGTGGTGAGTGTGTGGAATGGGCTGCCGGCAAAGGTGGTGGAGGTGGATACGATAGGGTCTTTTAAAAGACTTTTGGATAGGTACATGGAGCTTAGTAAAATAGAGGGCTACAGGTAAGCTAGTAATTTCTAAGGTAGGGACATGTTCGGCACAACCTTGTTTTGTTTCTTATGTTTTTCTAAGCTCTTTTCTTCTTGACTAGATTTTCAACAGCCTTTGTACACCACGGATCTTGTACCCTACCATCCTTTCCATCTCATTGGAATGTACCTTCTCAGAACCCCACGTAAATATCTCTTGAACATTCTCACTATCTCCAACCTGCTCTCCCACTGAGAGACCTGACACCTGACCAGGTTCATTTCCCAATACCAGATCAAGTATAGCTTCTCTTCTTGTAGGCTTATCTACATATTATGTCAAGAAACCTTCCTGAATACACCTAATAAACTCTACCCCATCTAAACCCCTCACTCTAGGGAGATGCCAATCAATATTTGGGAAATTAAAATCTCCCAACACAACATCCCTGTTATTATTACTCCTCTCCAGAATCTGTCTCCCTATCTACTCCACTATGTCCCTGTTGCTATTGGGTGGTTTATTTAAAAACACCCAGTAGAGTTAATGACCCCTTCCTGTTACTAACTTCCACCTGCAGAGACTCCATTGACAGCTCTTCCATAACTTTCTCCTTTTCTGCAGCCATGACACTATCTCTGATCAACTGTGCTATGCTCCCACCTCTTTTGCCTCCCTCCCTATCTTTTCTGAAACACCTAAAGCCTGGCACTTGGAGGAGCCATTTCTACCCCTGCACCATCCAAGTCTCTGTAATGGCCACAATACTATAGCTCCAATTAAAACCACTCTCATCTGCTTTATTCATAATACTTCTCGCATTAAACTAGACACATCTCAAACCATCAGTCTGAGTGCATCCCTTTTCTATCACCTGCCTATCCTCCCTTTTGCTTTGTCTCCAAGCTTTCTCTATTTGTGAGCTAACCTCCCTTTCCTCTGTCACTTCAGTTCGGTTCCCACCCTCCAGCAATTCTAGTTTAAACTCTCCCCAGCAGCCTTACCAAACCTTCCTGCCAGGATATTGGTCTTCCTGGGATTCGAATGCAACCTGTCCCTTTTGTACAGGTCACACCTGCCCCAGAAAGGCCCCAGTGATCCAGAAATCTGAATCCCTGCCCCCTGCTCCAATCCCTCAGCCACACATTTATCTTCCACTTCATTTTCTCACTATCGCGTTTTCAGGACCTCCTCCCTTTTCCTGCCTATGTCATTGGTACCAATATGTACCACGATCTCTGGCTGTTCTCCATCCCCCTTCAAGATATCGTGGACACGATCAGAAACATCCCAGACCTGCAAACTGCCATCCGCTTTTCTTTCCTGCATCTACAGAATCACCTATCTGACCCCCTAACTATAGAGTCCCCTATCACTGCTACCTTCCTCTTCCTTTCCCTACCCTCCTGAGCCACAGGGACAGACTCTGTGCCAGAGGCACAACCACTTTTGTTTCCCCCAGGTAGACCATTTCCCCCAACAGTACTCAAGCAGGAATACTTATTGTTAAGGGGACAGCCACTGGGGTACTCTCTAGAACCTGCTTCTTGCCCTTCCCTCTCCTGACTGTCACCCACTTCTCTGTCTCCTGTGGTCCTGGGAGTGACTACCTGCCTATAGCTCCTCTCTAGCACCGCCTTACTTTCCCTGGCCAGACGAAGGTCATCGATCTGCAGCTCTGGTTCCCTAATGCGGTCTCTAAGGAGCTGCAGCTCGACACACCTGGTGCAGATGTGGACGTCCAGGAGGCCGGAGTCTCCAGGACCTCCCACATCTGACACCGAGCACAGAAAACTGGCCTCACATATATGCTTTCTCTCTTTATTTTAAACAGATAACCTATCTGGCCTTGACCCCTTATCACCTAAGCCCTGCTGAGACAAAGCCTTCCTACTCCGTCGCCCGCTCTGTTATCTTTTCTTCCTGCTTTTATCACTGGCTGACCTCCATGCGCTCGAGCAGACGTGTTCCGTTCAAATCGCTGAAGAAAACTTCCAAAAACTGTCAAAAACTTTCCAATGTTCTAATGTTTTCTAATCATTAAGGGCCTTCACAATGCAGGGCATGCCCTCTCCTTGTTGCTGCCATGGGGAAGCGTTACAGGAGCCTGAAAGCACAGTCAATGTTTCAGGAACAGCTTCTTCCCTTCTGCTATCAGATTTGTGAACTGTCCATAAAGCTATGAACACTACCTCGTGATCTTGCTCTCTTTTTGCACAACTTATGATTTTTTATGTTTCTCATTGTTATTTGTAGTAAGTTTTTAATGTCTTCCAATGTACTGCTGCTACGAAAGAACAAATTTCACAACATATGTCAGTGGTAATAAAGCTGATTCTGGTTCTGGTGGGTGTGATGAGCCTGTTAATGAATGGATTGAAACCACTAGTGGAAACCAGAAAGGAACAGAAAAATTTTATTTTTAAAGCACTTCCTCTATTTATAAACAGAAACTCGCTGACAGTTAGTTTTGAAAATGAAATCAATACCACTGGAAGCTTGTCAACTTCACATGGAAGTATAATGTATCAAAGCTATTTACTATCCACAGATGTTTTGCCATTTAGAGGGGTAACGCCTACTTAGCATCACTTACTTGTACCAGTCCCGTGCCCCTTAGTTCCCTCAAAGATATCGATCAATTATTTGTCTATATCTTGAATGTACACAGCAAACGCTGCGTCTCTTTCCACAGATGCTGCCTGACCCGCTGAGTGTTTTCAGTACTTGCAGTGGTTTGCATTTTGATAGAGACAGGAACTAGTGCTTGAGAAACAATAAACTGCAACTAGGTTAAAGTGTTCTGAGAACACGGAACAAGACCCTTTGGTACATTAACACTATACTTGCCAGCAGGCACCCATTTATACTCAGCTAATTGTAATCTCCCCACATTTGAACTTCGCCCCAAACTTCTACTAGATACTTACAATTAGCCCACCAGCCTGCACATTTTTGGGATTGTGGGAAAGCGTCGGAGAAAATGTCCGCACATGAGCACACACACACTCAGCACTGGAGGCCGGGACCAAAGCCGGGATTGTGGAACTGTGAGGCAGTGACTCTACTCACTGTGCTAGAACAAAAGGCAGCTGAGCTTTGAATGGAGCAGGCAGTCTGGAAATCTACCCAGGACAAGGAATTGAGAACTCACCCTCTATTACTTCACAAATAGATATTCCTATATCTCACTAACATTTCTGTGTGTGAAATTTACTTTTAGCTGAAAAGGGTTTCACAATTGTGATTTCAAACAGAGGAATGGGATAATCAAAGATTCAAAAATTACAAGGGACACCACAGAGTAATTGAAACAGTCCGGGAATGCTCAGTTCAGATCAGTTCAGTTCCGTACTGTCACTCATTGATGGCAGGCTGCAGAGCCATTCTGCCCCAAAGAAAATCCCACAAAATATCAATTAAACACACACAACATGAACTACAGTATCCAATTAACAAACCACATCAATTATCCATAAATTGCATAGATTATCATGATGTAACAGCTCCCTTAGTCTGACAGATAGTAGTCAGTTTCTAGAGGTGTACTTAGAAACTAGAGTATATTTTCATTTTTAGACTTCTGAAGGGTGAGTGTCCTGAATCTGCAACAGTTTTCCTCTCTCCACACATACTGCTTAAACTGCTGAGAAGCTGCAAATTTCTTTTGGGATCCCTGCAGCTGCAGTCTTTTAATTTGCTTTAGTACTTTAAGCCTGTGTCCCAACTTCTGTTAGAAAGGGATCCAGAGACTCCCGGGATTCCCTAACATCTCCAACTCTCTCTGGACATTGACTTTAAGTAAATTGATACATACACAGAGTACAGGCAGCACCAGAAGTGCCAGCATTTGTAACCCCTCCATAATTATGACTAAAACAAGGATAGCCAGGAACCCACCAGCAACCTCAAATGCTTTTGTAGACAAGGTTCCACCGTGAAGTTTACAAAGCTTCAAAGTACATTTATTTTTGAAGTATTTATATAGCATACAGCCCTGAGATTTGTCTTCACACGGACAACCAGGTGTTACGAAGGTGAACAGCTCTGATGGGCAGAAGGGTACAGAGATGCCCACATTCCACCCCCGCCCGGGAGAATCACAAACTGTTACTGTTACCATGCTGCTAATGAGAGAGAAAGAGAGACAAAGGGAAAACATACTGGGACTGGAATATCTGTTTCAGACAAGGGAGAGGTAACACCGGGAGCGAGAGATTTGTTGACCCACCATATTATAACTTCTGTAAGACTCACGGCTCCGGAGAGGGCTGTTTACTTGGTACTATTCTGTTCATTAAAATTCCTCAGTGGACAGCCGGAGTGGGCTGGTTTGATGGACTAAGCCATTCAAAACTGATTGACACCTGAGACCCCGTGAGTGGGGATAAAAGTGAGGTCTGGGGAGACACCCCTCAGACACACCAGGAGACACAATAGTGAGCACTGCTTAAGTGTTGGAATCCACGAGAAGATGTGGGGCATCGGGGACCGAACAAAGGATCGGTCAGTTTAACTCAGTGTTTATAGCAGGGCCGGTGGGGGTTTGTGTGTGTGTGTCCGCCCTTGCCTGGGTGACGAGTCCACCACAGAAGAATGGTCTAGCTGAAGGACAGAGGGGTCATAGCTGAATGGCCACAACACATCGACGGATCAAGAACGTAAAAGAAGGTTTGACTGACTGTCGCTGTCACTGTTCGCTCGCCCTCTCTCTCTCTCTCTCCAACGATTAAAACACAAGAACCAACAACTACCTCAGCACGTATGAACTGAACTGAACTCTATATTCACATATGACAATTCATTATCCCCTAGACAACGATAGAGCTTGTTTATTATTGATTATTATTATACCCACACTTTTAGGTTTAGTATTGCTAACATGTATTATCTGTATATTTGCATCGTTGATACTGATTTGTATATTTTACTGATAAACACTATTTGAAAATAGTCCCACCAGACTCCAACGGATTCTTCTATCTTTGCTGGTCAGACACCCAGTTACAGGGTACGTAACACAGGAAACAAAGAAAAATTGTGAAACTTGTTCAAAGAAAACATCAAGCTCCCCACATACGCAAAAGAATTGTGCAAATGGCAAACAAAGAATGAGTGAAAACACCAAATATAAAAATTGAAGAGTCCAGGCATATTCAGTTCAGCTCAGTTCAGTTCAATCTACCACTGTGTCGTTCATTATCTGAAGACTGTCCCAATCAAAATCATCCAAAATAGCAATAAAACAACCCAGAAACACATCATAACGCGAATTATAGAGTCCAATGCACCAATCGCATTGATTAAACCTTCTTTGAGGCCCAGGATTCCAGCACCATCAAGTGAGTGGCAGAGGGACACAGGGACCTTTCCCCAGGAGCAGTGAGTACGAGGAAAAGAGAGACCGGTCTCACGCCGACACCTTCCTACAGCAGCAGTGAGCAAGAGGCTGGTAGATGCTGCTAAACACGCACTCGACTTGACGATTCCAATGTCCCTCGATGCTTTAATCTGGGAGACCGTTGAGAAAAGGAGTCGATCATGGACTTGTGCCCCGTCTCCAGGCTTCTTGGCTTTGAGGCCTCACACTTTGCTCAAACACCCTCAGAGGCAGCAAGGTTTCCTCATTCAAAGCTCTTAGCAAATTTATTATCAAAGTTTGTATATGTTACTATATATTACATTGAGATTCATTTCTTACAGGCATTTTCATGGTGAAAATAAAGAAGTGCTGTAGAACTGCAAAAAGCTCTGGGCCTGTACTTGCTGGAGTTTAGAATGAGGGTGATCTCACTGAAACCTATCGAACGTTGAAAGGTCTGGATAGAGTGAATGTGAAGGACCAAAGGGCACAGCCTCAGAACAAAGAATGTCCCATCAGAACAGAAATGGAGGGAACTCTTTGCTGGGACTGGTGAACCAGTGGAATTCATATCCACTGGTGGGTGTGGAGCGCAAATCTTTGGGTATATTTAAAGCGGAGGTTGATAGGATCTTGATTAGTAAGGACGTCAAATGATGCGGGGAGAAAACAAGTGAACGGGGTTGACAGGGAAAATAAATCAGCCATGACTGAGTGGCAGAGCAGACTCAATGGGCCAAATGGCCTAATTCTACTTCTATGCCTTATAGTCTTAAAAGAAGACAAATTGCAAATTTAAAAAAATAACACCGAGAGCATAAGCTGTAGGGAGTTCTTGAAAGTGAGTGTATAGGTCGTAGAATCAGTTTGGAGTAGTAGTGAGTGAAGTTATCCACACTGGAACAGGAGCTTGATGGCTGTACAGTAATATTTCTTTATTTAGATATACAGCATAGTAACACATGCTCCCTTCCCAGCAAGCCTGACCTGTCTACTTACACCAATGTGACTAATTAAACTACTATCCCATACTGAAAACACAAAATGTTGGCAGAACTCAGTAGGCCAGAAAGCATCTATGGGAGGAGGTAGTGATGACATTTTGGGCTGAAACCCTTCATCAGGAGTTTCGACCCGAAACATTGTCACTACCTCCTCCCATAGATGCTGTCTGCCTACTGAGTTAACCATATAACCATATAACAATCACAGCACAGAAACAGGCCATCTCAGCCCTCCTAGTCTGTGCCGAACTCTAGTCCCACGTACCTGCACTCGGCCCATAACCCTCCACTCCTTTCCTGTCCATATACCTATCCAATTTTACCTTAAATGACACGACTGCACTGGCCTCTACTACTTCTACAGGAAGTTCATTCCACACAGCTATCACTCTCTGAGTAAAGAAATACCCCCTCGTGTTTTCCTTAAACTTTTGCTCCCTAACTCTCAAATCATGTCCTCTCGTTTGAATCTCCCCTACTCTCAATGGAAACAGCCTATTCACATCAACTCTATCTATCCCTCTCAAAATTTTAAATACCTCGATCAAATCCCCCCTCAACCTTCGACCCTCCAATGAATAGAGACCTAATTTGTTCAACCTTTCTCTGTAACTTAAGTGCTGAAACCCAGGTAACATCCTAGTAGGTTCTGCCAGCATTTTGTGTTTTTATTTATTCCCAGCATCTGCAGATTCACTCGTGTTACTATCCCATACTATCCCAGAATGTGGTCAAAACTGGAGCAGCCGGAGGTCACCCACATGGTCACAGTGATAGTACAAACTTCTTACAGACAGTGGCGAGAATTGAACCCAGGCCACAATCGTCCCAGTGCCCAAGAAGAGCAGGGTGAGCTGCCTCAATGACTATCCAGTTGAACTCACAATAACTGTGATAAAGTGCTCTGAGGGGTTGGTCTTGGCCAGAATCAATTCCTGCCCAAGGAAGGAGCTGGACCTGATGCAATAATCACTACAATAAGTCTACTGCAGATGTAATCTCACTGGCTCTCCAGTCAGCCTCGGATCACCTGGATAATAGTAATACTTACATCAGGCTGCTGTTTATTGGCTATAGCTCAGTGTTCAACACAATCATTCCCTCGGTACTATCAAGTTCCAGAACCTGGGGCTCCACACCTTCCTCCTCAGTTGGATGTAGTCTGTGCAGATCGGAAATACCATTTCCTACTCGCTGACAATCAACACTGTTGCACCTCAAAGATGTGTGCCAGCCCACTGCACTACTCTCAACACCCATGACCGTGTGGCAAGGCACAGCTCAAATGGCATCTATAAACTTGCCAATGACATGGTTGCCAATGACTCATCTATTATTGGCACTATTTCAGAAGGTGAAGGTGGAGACGTACAGGAGTGAGACAGATCAACTGGTTGAGTAGTGTTCCAACAACAACCTTCCAGTCGGTGTCAGTAAGACCAAGGAGTTGATTGTGGACTTCAAGAAGGGCAAGTGGAGGGAACACACACCGTTCCTCATGGAGGGATTAGCAGCGGAAAGGGTGAGCAGTTTCATGTTTCTGGGTGTCAGCTTCTCTGAAGCTCTATTCTGGGCTCAACATATTTATGCAGTTACAAAGAGGGCACAATGACGGTTATATTTCATTGGGAATTTGAGGTGAATTGGACATTTTTAACCTCTCACTGCTACAGTCAGAGACTCACACCTGCTTCAAAAGGGCAACAATCATACCAGTGCCCAAGAAGGGCAGTGTGCTTCAACAACTATCATCCAGTGGGACTCAGATCTGCTGTGATGAAATACTTTGAGAGGTTGATCACAGCCAGAATTACCTCTTAACTAAACAAACTTGAACCCACTGCAATTTGCCTAGTTCTACAGCAGATGCAATCTCACTGGCTCTCCACTTGGTCTTGCATCACCTGGGCGACAGCAATACTTCCATCAGGGTGCTGTTAATTGATTACAACTTAGCGTTCTACACATTCATATCCTCAGTTCTAATCAAAAAGCTCCCAGAATCAGGGCCTCTGAACCTCCTTCTGTAACTGAATCCTTTACTTCCTCACTGGTTCCAAAGAAGGCAAGACAGTGGCTGTATTTCATTAAGAGTTTGAGAAGACATGGTATGTCACCACATACTCCAGCAAGTTTCTACAGATGAACTGTGGAGAGCACTCTAACCGGATGCATCGCCATTAGCATGGAGGGGTCACTGCACAGGATCAGAAAAAGCTGCAGGAAGTATATATACAACATTGCAATTTATGGTCTTTTATTATATATTGCAATATTCTGCTGCTGCAGAACTACAAATTTCAAGCATATGCCAGTGATATTAAACTTCATACCAATTCATTGGCACGGTGAACAATGTGCTAACCTTCAACGTTTACTGTGCCGCCCAATAATAACTGTTCCTTCCCGATGGCATTTCTAAGAAGTGAGCATGGCTTGGAAGGAAGCGTCCTCTTGTGGCAGTGCTCCCCGTCAATGTGGTGAATGGTGGGAAGAGTTTTGTCTGTGATCGACTAGGCTGTGTCCACCATGATCTGTCACCACGTCTACGGTCATGTCTAAAACCAGATGGCAAAGGGTTGGACTGGAGATGCTAGGAAATTCCCATGGAATTTGGAAATTTCATGGAATAATCAGCATGGCTTTGACAAGGGCAGGTTGTGTCTTATGAGCCTGATTGAATTTTTTGAGGATGTGATTAAACACATTGATGAAGGTAGAGCAGTAGATGTGTAGCAGTCGGTGACTTGGATAGGCTGGGTGAGTGGGCAGATACTTGGCAGATGGCATTTAATGTGAATAAGTGTGAGGTTATCCACTTTGGGAGTAAGAACAGAAAGGCAGATTATTATCTGAATGGTGTAGAGTTAGGTAAGGGAGAAATACAAAGAAATCTCGGAGTCCTTGTTCATCAGTCACTGAAGGTGAATGAGCAAGTGCAGCAGGCAGTGAAGAAGGCTCATGGAATGTTGGCCTTTATGACAAAGGGAATTGAGTACAAGAGCAAGGAAATCCTCTTGCATTTGTACAGAGCCCTGGTGAGACCACACCTGGAGGATTGTGTACAGTTTTGGTCTCCAGGGTTAAGGAAGGACATCCTGGCTGTAGAGGAAGTGCAGCGTAGATTCACAAGGTTAATTCCTGGGACGTCTGGACTGTCTTACGCAAAAAGGTTAGAGAGACTGGGCTTGTACACGCTGGAATTAAGGAGATTGAGAGGGGATCTGATTGAAACATATAAGATTATTAAGGGTTTGGACAAGATAGAGGCAGGAAATATGTTCCAGATGCTGGGAGAGTCCAGTACCGGAGGGCATGTTTTGAGAATAAGGGGTAGGTCATTTAGGACAGAGTTAAGGAAAAACTTCTTCTCCCAGAGAGTTCTGGGGGTCTGGAATGCACTGCCTTGGAAGGCAGTGGAGGCCAATTCTCTGGATGCTTTCAAGAAGGAGCTAGATAGGTATCTTATGGTTAGGGGAATCAAGGGATATGGGGACAAGGCAGGAACCGGGTATTGATAGGAATTGATCAGGCATGATCTCAAAATGGTGGTGCAGGCTCGAAGGGCTGAATGGTCTACTTCTGCACCTATTGTCTATTGTCTATGTAGTGCATATGGATTTCAGCAAGGCATCTGATAAGGTACCCCATGCAAAGCTTATGGAGGAAGTAAGGATACATGGGATCCAAGGGGGTCATTTCTTTGGGGATTCAGAACTGGCTTGCCCACAGAAGGCAAAGAGTGGTTGTAGATGGGTCATATTCTGCATGAAGGTCAGTGACCAGTGGCATGCCTCAGGGATCTGTTCTGGGACCCTTACTCTTCGTGATTTTTATAAATGACCTGGATGAGGAAGTGGAGGGATGGGTTAGTACGCTTGCTGATGACACAAAGGTTGGGGGTGTTGTGTATAATATGGAGGGCTGTCAGAGCTTACAGCAGGACATTGATAGGATGCAAAACTGGACTGAGAAGTGGCAGATGGAGTTCAACCCTGATAACTGTGAAGTGGTTCATTTGGTAGGTCAAATATGATGGCAGAATATAGTATTAATGGTAAGACTCTTGGCAGTCTGGAGGGCCAGAGGGATCTTGGGGTCCAAGTTCATAAGAAGTTCAAAGCAGCTGCACAGATTGACACCATGGTTAAGAAGGCATGCGGTGTATTGGCCTTCATCAATCGTGGAATTGAATTTAGGAGTCGAGAGGTAATATTATAGCTATTTTGGACCCTAGTCAGACCCCACTTGGAATACTGTGCTCAGTTCTGGTCATCTCACTATAGGAAGGATGTGGAAGCCATAGAAAGAGTGCAGAGGAGACCTACAAAGATGTTGCCTGGATTGGGGAGCATGCCTTTTGAAACCAGGTTGAGTGAACTTTGCTTTTTCTCCTTGGATAAATGGAGGATGAAAGGTGACCTGATAGAGGTGTACAAGATGATGAGGGGCATTGGTCATGTGGATAGTCAGGCCAGGGCTGAAATGGTTGCCACAAGAGGACACAAGTTTAAGGTGCTTGGGAAGTAGGTACTGAGGAGATGTCAGGGGTAAGACTTTTACTCAGAGAGTGTTGAGTGCATGGAATGGGCTGCTGGTAATGGTGGTGGAGGCGGATACAATAGGGTCTTTTAAGAGACTTTTGGATAAGTATATGGAGCTTAGAAAAATAGAGGGCTATGAGTAAGCCGAGTAATTTCTAAGATAGGGACATGTTCGGCACAACTTTGTGGGCTGAAGGGCCTGAATTGTGCTGTAGGTTTTGTATGTTTTCTATGAAATAAATCTGATGAAGAAACATCCACAGCAGTATAGAAACTATGTGATTAACTTAATTCATCTAATATTCACCCTGCTATTACTTTGAGTGCTGGAAATTCCGTCTCCAAACCTCACTGCCTCTCTCTACACACATAGATCATTCCTCAATAGTGACTTTGGACCACAATTTTATGCACAAGAGATTCTGCTAATGCGGGAAATCTTGAGAGAAAAAGAAACACAAGATGCTGGATCAGCGATGCTGAGCAACTCTTCTTTTTTTTTGTATTTCAGCCAAGAAATTCCTGCTTTGCCATTACTTCTCCTGTGAGTTCTTGTTTCAAAGGTAATGATAGAGCATATTTAACTCGTTTAAACTTGCTATATAAGTGAATATCATTTGGCTAGGCTTTGAGAGAGGATGTTAGAATGACATTTCACCAGATCTTGGAGATTACTTGCCCCATGAACCGGATTAATTCCTCCAGATTACCCTGTAGCAGCAGTGATAGTGACCTGTAAGGGGTTTCTGTAGACCAGGCCCTGACGCCTCTGCGTCACCTGTTACAGTAACTCAGGGGTGTAGATGCCGGAGGCAGTGTGGGAGAGAATAGAGGCACAGGGGGTGCATTGGCAATATCATCCATGCTGAGTTGGGGGCTAGCCCCCTCCCATTAGTGCTGCTCCCTCCGCATTCAGTCCCTGGAAAATTATGTGGATTGCTTGCGGCTGACCCAGTATGAGATAAGTTGATTAGCCCTCATCTGTTGAACTAGCATGAGACGAGGAACTGTTATGCACTTGTTCTTCCAGAAACGTGACTCAAGGACAGCATCACATGAACCCTCAAACTTGAGGCCACACCACTTAGAGATTTGTGCTCATGTTTCTTTTGTGACTGGATGTGCTAGCACAACTATATGTGCTGGCTGACTGTATTTGCTGTGTTTTACATGCGTGTACATGTGTATGGTTGAATGACAATTAAACTTGAACTTCAAAATGATGTTTTTATATTTCAATGTGCAAATGAAGCTAATCTTTTAATCTTTACCTTTAAAAGACGTAACTCAATAGATTACAGGAAACTAATTCTCAACATGCTAATTCCTCAAGCCACTGTGGCAGAAGTTCAAGTTCAAGGTTAGCTGTTATTCAACCGCACACATAAATACAGCCAAATAAATCTGTTCCTCCCTGGCCAAAAGCACAAACACAGTACCAACAGTCACACACAGCAAAAGGTACATACAACAGATATGATTATGATAATAGTAAACAGATAATATATAGCACAGGTCTCTGAGCGGCATGTCCTGAAGATTAACGGTGCATGCGATGTTGTCCTGGAGCCAAGTTTCTGCAAGAAGAAGCCTGCAGCAGTTCTTCACTGAGCACAAGTGCAGCCGCAGATGAACACAATCCAGCTTGTCTTCCACTGAACCAACACTTGAGCCGCTGGCCCCCAACCTATCTGTGCCACATTGGCCCTGGCGTCTCCTCCCTTCCTGTGCAATTGCAACAGGCGACCCCCAACCCCCCCTCCCCCCCCCCCGGCACAAGGCCTGGTCTGTGCAACAACAGAGATCACACAGTTCACCCGCCATCAGTCTCGCCAGAGAACCAGACTTGAAGTTTTCATCATTACTCATGACCAACAGGGTCTTGCAATCTGAAGGAAACCATACAAGACAATCAGTTGCACCATTTATTGGAGCGCATACTGCCTCTGCACACCACCTCTGGCACCTTCCTCCCTGGATGCTGTAGCAAGCAACACAGTACGCAACAAGTCCAACCAGTTGTAATAAGGACATAAAGGATGAACAATTACTCCTTGCTCGGACCCAGAGAGAATGCAGTGACTGGGCATGCGCCATTAGGCGACAATCAAAATTCTGTGATTACATCAGTGATTGCAAGACAAGGCACACGGTTTGGTTTCTCAGTTCCCTCTGGAACGTGCAGGCTTGTAGTAAACCCAGTGGGTATTCCCCTCTTCCCTGGGTGTGTTTTGACTCCCTATTTCCTCTATGCTAATCATATCGAAGATTGCATGCCTGTGACAATCCTGTTTTCTTTCATCCTAGGCTGCTGGTGGAAGAAGAAGGGGGAAACCAAAGATTTTGCTGGGGAACTGGAACTGCTGTCCTAAGATGGTCTTCTGAAGTGGAACGCCACATGTCACAGCCTTAAGATTGTTCAATGTCTTGCAGATGCTCTGATGGAAAGGTTGGGAGGGAGGTACAGACTGCTCCAAGGTTGACAAAAGGCTTTTATTCCTTTAAAGGATGGGGGCTCTGCTAGCTGAGGCAGCATTTAATTAACAAATGAACTTTCTCAGCCTTCCAGCCAGGTATAGGTATTGATTTAAACTGATGTTTCACTGACAATCTCTGCCATCTTGATCAGGCATGATGCCTGGACTTGTCTTGTCTGGTGGCGTATATACACCTGTCTCTCCTGATTGGTTAGTCCTCAACCAATCAGCTTTCTGCTGTCTCACATTGTTTCCAAACAAGTTCCAGTCCAATCAAAAACATTTATGGAGATGTATAAATCATGAGGGGCATAGACAGGGTGAATGAAGGATTCCCTAAAAGTTAATTTGCAGTTTGAATCTGTGGTGAGGACGGCAAATCAAAGGGTAACAATCATTTCAAGAGGACTGGAATATAAAAGCAAGGATGTCATATTGAGACTTTTCAAAGCACTAGTGAGGCCTCAACTGGAGTTTTGTGAGCAGTTTTGGGCCTCTTATCTGAGAAAAGATGCCCTGAAACTGGAGAGGATTCAAAGGAGATTCAGGAAAATTATTCCGGGATCGAATGGCTTATAATAATAAGAGTACCTGATGGCTCTGTGTTTGTATTCACAAGAATTCAGAAGAATGAGAGGCGACTTCCATTGAAGGGTGAAAGGTCTTGATAGAGAGGATGTTTCTGACAGTGGGAGAATCTAAGACCAGACAACACAACCTCAGAATAGAGTGGTCTCCTTTTAGAATGGAGTCAAGGAGGAATTTCTTAGCCAGAGAGTGGTGAACCTTTGGAATCCTTTGCCACAGTCAACTGTGGAGCCCAAATCTTTAAGTATATTTAAGGCAGAGGTTAATGGATTCTTGATTGGTCAGAGCATGAAGGGATATGAGGAGAAGGCAGGAGATTGTGGCTAAGAAGGAAACTGGACCAGTCATGATGAAATGAAGAAACAGATTCAATGGGCCAAATGGTTATGGTCTTATGGACAAGAGGAATTCTTTAGCTGTTTAGGCAGCAGGAAGATGGGATGAGCGTGGATGTCTGCAAAATGGAGGAGATATGGGTGAGAGCAGCATAAATGGTGGAGGAAGCAAAACCCCATTTTTTGAAGAAGGAGGACATTCCTGTTGCCCTGGAAAGGAAAGCCTCATCCTGGGAACAGATGTGGTAGAGATGAAGGAACTGAGAAAAGGAAATAGCTTTTTTTTTATGGGAGAAATTACGGAGAAAGCAGGGTGGTAAGAGATATAGTCTGGATTGCCGTGTGAATTGGTGGGTTTATAAAAGATATCGGTAGACATTCTGTGTCCAGAAATGGAGAAGGAGAGGTCAAGAAAGGAGAGAGGTGTCAGAAATGGATCAAGTGAATATAAGGGCAGGGTGGAAGTCACAGGCAAAATTGACCAACACGATGGGTGCATGAATCGATACCAATGCAGTCATCGATGTCATGCAGAAAAATTTGGGCAGCATTACCAGGGAAGGCATGGAACATGGACTGTTCTATGTAGCCTATGAACCGTTAGGAGCAGCTTGGTGCCTTGCAGGTGGCCATGGTTACCCCTAGTGTTTGGAGAAGCTTCCTTAGAATGCTCATCTGGTTGACATCTTACAGTTAGCCCATAAAAATGTCTCAACTCGAAGTACCTCCCCGGTTACGCTATCAAATCAGTCTTGTAACATTGAGTCTGATTGGTTGGCTCAACAGCGGATGGCTTTCACCATGGCTGCTCCTGCTTTAATTTCTGACAGTAGGTGGACAGGAGCAAGATGGAGAAATGGTCAGACTTTCCAAACTGAGGGCAGAAAAGTGTTTAGTAGGCACTGCAAAAGGGAGTGCAGCAGTGGTCGAGTATGCTTACTTTCTGTGTGTTCACCTGCATGTGTTGGCAGAACTTCAGGTAAGCTCTGATCAGTGAGGCTTGGTTAAGGTCTCCAGCAATGATGAAGGCAGCCTTTGGGTGTGTGCTTTCATGGATACTGATGTTTTTGCAAAGTTCATTGAGAGCCAGATTGGTCTTGACCTGTTCGAGTTTCTACTGAAGTGATAAAACCAAAACTGAGGGAATCTAACAGGAGAGGACATTGGAACATGGTTTCTTCAGTAGGCTGGTTGCAGAAAAGGAGGAGGGGAACCAGAGATGGGTGATGAGCAAATGAGAAGAGGAGGGATGAGAGGGTAAACCAAATTATGACTGGAACCCAATGCACAAAGAATGCAGGAAAATGGAGGAGATGAAGGCTTCAGTCCCCTATTCAGGAACATCATAGTTTAACTATCTTTCTTGCTCAGTATGTTGCAAGAATGTGTGGTTGGGTGGTTTTGGTGGCAGAAATTACAAGACATTACTAATACTAACTTTTTTTCTTTGAATCTTCAGTCGGAGTTTGTCATTGAAATGTTGGTTAAAGTTGATACCTGTACCTAGCTGGAAGCCTGAGGAGAGTTTATACGCCAGGAAAGCACTAGATCTTTTTTCACCCAACTTTACAGAAATCTTGCCCTAAAGCATCTACACTAATCTCACAACATTAGCATTTTATCGTCCTCATATAACCTGTATAAAGTATTTATTTTTATTATTATTGTGTTATTCATGTTATTTTTATTTGTGCTGCATTGGAGCCAGTGTAGCAATTATGTTCTTCTTTACACAAGTATACAGGAAATCATGTCAAACAGTCTTGAATCTTGGTCTTACTGACATTAAATGGACACCACTCAACCAGCTTCCATCACAACAGAATACGTTATTCCCTTCATGTTGAATTAGACTTGTAACACACAAGGTAATTTCTGTTCTTATTTCCAGTTTAAAACTTAAATTATTTTAAGTCCATGTTTTCTATTTAGTTTTCCAGACCATCCAATCCTGACTGCCAATTGTCTTTGGACTTGAGGCGTCCATTTTTCCTACCCCAATTTTGTTTTGGGATAAGAGAGACAAGCACTGGCATATTTTCCATTACCATTCACTTTTTTTACAAACCCCCCCTAGTTCTCAGGACGTTAGAACTGATAATCACCCCTGTGGTGAACTACATATACCTGTCTGGACACGCCCCCCCCCCCCCCCCCGCTGACTGCTCCTGTGGCTTCTCCCATGGACCCCGGTATAAAGGCGATTGGAGACACAGCCCTGGCCTCAGTCTCCAGGATGTTGTGTGGTGGTCAATTGCTGCTTGTTCTTTCTTCCAGCCAATAAAAGCCTATATCTAGCCTTAGGTCTCCGAGAGTTATTGATGATGCATCAACCCTGTTGATAGGACCTGTCTCCATCTTGAACCAGTTGTTCAACATTTTTGCAATCATAATTTTAGTGTTTGATTCATCCTTTCCGCAATTTCACGAGACTGTGGTCTACAGGGTGTATGAAATCTCAGCTTGATCGCTAACATTGCCATGACATCTTGCAAATCTGCGCTGTGAAATGTGTGCCTTGATTCAATTCGAAACTCCAGTGTAGTCTCCACCAAATGAGTATCCGTTCCAGTATGATTTTTGCAGTGGCTTTTGCTGTGTTTGTCTTAGCCGGGAAAGCTTCTACCCACTTCATAAAGGTATCCATTACTACCAGGATATATCTGTACCCTCCTGAGGTGGGAAGTAAGGGACTAACAATGTGTAGGCCTCCATTAGTCATGATAGACCATGGATTTGTTCCATGGAAAGTTTCCAGGGCACAAGCCTGGGCAAGGTTTTTTTTTAAATGGAAGACCGGCAGTTGCCCAAGCTGCAAGTCTCCCCTCTCCACACCACTGATGTTGTCCAAGGGAAGGGAATTAGTAGGGAGCAACAATATCTATATGCAAATTAGTTCAAAGCCCTTGCAATGGTCTGAAGTGACGAAGGGCTCGGTAGAGAAGTCTGCGGCATCACTGCCTGGTATTGGAATTCTAAGCATGGAAAGTCAGAGGCTTTCAAAAAGTGGTGAACTCAGCCAGTTAAGTCACGGGCTCAGCTCTCCCCACCATGGGAAATGTCCACCTCTGAAGCGGCTGTACATCTCAAATTGAAACAATGAACTAGCAGCCGCAATTCACGCCTTTTTTCAATGATATGGGTGCGTGTGGGTGAATGTGGTTTAATGTATCTGCTGACAACAGTTTGAAAAATCAGTCTAGGGTGTCATTTTCATTTCCATCTCTTTAATGCATCACATTCTGTAACATACATCTCTGAACTTTCTGCATGAAACGAAACTTACTGCAATATCTGCAAACCTTATTGCTAGAGCTTCCCATGAAGACCTTTGGAAACTATAAACATAGAAAGCCTACAGAACAGTACAGGCCTTTTGGCTCACAAAGCTGTGCTGAACATGATCTTCGTTTAGAAATTACCCAGGGCTACCCATATCCCTCTATTTGTTGAAGCTCCAGGTACCTATCCAGGAGTCTTTTAAAAGACCCTATCATATTTTAAATCGAAGCAAGAGGTGGGGAGGGAAGAGGTAAAAGAAGCTCGGAGAGAAGCTGTTTTTATTTAATTGATAGGGGCAAAGAAGCTAGACTGCGCAGGCGCGTGACGTAGCGCGCCAAAGGTTTAAAAGAAAGACTGCAATATACAGCGGCCATCGTCGGAGTGGACTGAGGCAGAGTGGGACAGCTTTGGTTCAATCAGGCTTCAGCGAGAACGGGCAGAGGCGAGGTTTGAACGGGGTGCGACCGCAAGCGCGTGAAAGTCGGCCTCTGAGATCAGCGTGGGAATTTAAAAAACAAGCAGTGGCTGAGTATGAGCTTCACTCCAGCTGAGGTAAGGCCGGATAAGCTCCTTTAATTAATCTAATTAGATCAGGAGTAGGTAATGGAGGCAGCAGTTAGGGCAGTTGAGTGCTCCGTTTGCAGGATGTGGGAAGTCAGGGCGAGCACAGCTGTCCCTGATGACCACACCTTCAAAAGGTGCATCCAGCTGCAGCTCCTGACAAACCGTGTTAGGGAGCTGGAGCTGGATGAACTTTGGATCATCTGGGAGGCAGCAGCAGAAAAAGACAGGAGTTTCAGGGAGATGGTCACCCCTAGGAGTCAGGAGACAGGTAGTTGGGTGACTGTCAGGAGAGGGAAGGGAAACATGTGAGACTAGGTGAGTGTAAGCATTCGTCACAGACTAGAAGGGCCGAGATGGCCTGTTTCCATGCTGTAATTGTTATATGGTTCATCAGGATGATTCCAGAATTAAGCTGTTAACATATGAAGAGCGTTTAGGAGCTTTGGAACTGTATTCACTGGAATTTAGAAGAATGCGTGGAGGATCTCATTAAAACCTTCTGAATGTTGAAAGGACAATATAGAGTTGATGTGGCAAGGATGTTTCCTATGGTGGGGGTACCCAGAACTAGGGGGCTCAGCTTTAAAACTTTTTAGAATGGAGGTGAGGAGGATTCTTTCTTTTAGCCAGAGAGTGGCGAATCTGTGGAATGCTCTGTCACAGTCTGTGGTGGAGGGCAAGTCCGTGGCTATATTTAAGGCATAACTTAATCGTTTCCTAATCCTTCAGGACATCAAGGTATATGGCAGGAAGGCAAGTGGGAACGGGATCAGCCATGATGGAATGCTTGAGCAAACTTGATGGGCTGAATGGCCTAATTCTGCTCCTGTCTTATGGTATCTTGAATGTCAATGATCCCTCCTATCTCTTTGATACTTCCATTACCACCATCAGGCAGGAGATACCATGGTATTAGGACAAGGACTTTTGGGATGGAAAACACCACCTTCCCCCGGCTACTGAACTCCCTGCCACCACCCAGGTGTCCGTACTTATGAAGTGCCAGGCGTGTTTTACCTTCCCACCCTGTTTCTGTAAAAATGCCATCCCTTTCTCTCAGTTCCTCTGTCTCTACAGTATCTGCTCTCAAGTTGAGGCTTTTCATTCCAGAACTAAGGAGATGTCCTCCTTCTTCAAAGGAAGGGGTTCCCTTCATCCAACATCAACGTTGCGCTCAAGGACATGTCTTCCACTCTGTGCAGGTCTGCCTTCACCCCATCATCCTGCTACCCCTCCAGGGATAGGATTCCTCTTGCCTTCACCGACCACCCAATTAGCTTCCACGTCCAGCACATAATTCTACTTGACTGTTGCCATCTCCAACATGATCTCGCCACCAAGCATATCTTTCCCTCCCTCTAACCCCCTCCACTTCCTGTTTTCCTCGGGGATCACTCCCTACATGACTCCCTTCTCCATTCATCCCTCACCACTGATATCCCTCCTGGCACTTATCCTTGCAAGTGGAACAAGTCCTCTACCTGCCCATACACTTCCTCCTTCACTGCCTTTCAGGCACCAAACAGATCTTCCAGGTGAGGCGACACTTCACCTGTAGATATGTTGGGGTCATCGACTGTATCAGGTGCTCCTGGTGTGGCCTCCTGTATACTGATGAGACACAAAGTAGATCTCAGGACCGCTCTGCCGAGTACCAATACTCCATCTGCCAGAAAAAATGGAATCTCCCAGTGGCCGCCCTTTTTAAGTCCTCTTCACATTCCCGTTCTGACATATCAGTCCATGGCCTCTTTTACTGCCAAGATGAGGACACACTAGGTTGGAGGAGCAACACCTTATTTTCTGTCTGGGTAGCATCCAGTCTGAAGACATGAACCTCAATCTCTCAAACTTCTGATAATTATTCCGCCTCATTCAACATTCCCCATTCCCATTTCCCCCTCTCACCTTATCTCCTTACTTGCCCATCACCTCCCTCTAGTGCTCCTCCCCCTTCCCATTTTTCCATGGCCTTCTGTCCTCTCCTATCAGATTCCCCCTTCTGCAGCCCTTTATCTTTCTCTTTCTTTTTCAATATTTTATTGATTACTTGCATAGATGAATACAAATACATTATGATATTGTGAAAACAGAAACAAAATTGAAATGCCCCATATCTGTGTATAGTAAATTAAATGTGATGTCGAAAAGGGATATTTTATTCTAATCTAAAACAAAATCAAAACCCCATAACAAAAAAAAAGCAAAAGAGAAAAAAATCAGCTGTTTGGTTAAAAGAAAGAAAAAAAAACTCCTGGACATATACTCATAAATTCAAACATATAATAGCCATCAACATTGCAGAACAAGTCAATGGTTGTGAAAGTAGTTGGAAAACGGTCCCCACAATGTGAAAAAATCTTATCTAGGTACAGAAATAGAACACTAATCTTTTCTAAATTTAAACATGACATAACATCAATCAACCAATGGTATGAGTAGGTGAAGCGGCATCTTTTCATTTAAGCAACAAAACTCTTCTGGCTAAAAGAGAAATAAAAGCCAAAATATGCAAATAATTCGGCTTAAGAGTAAAATCATTTCTTCCAACAATGCCAAACAAGGCAGTCAGAGGGTTGGGTTTAAAGTTTACTTTAAAAAGCTCCGAGAAAGTTTGAAATACTTCTTTCCAAAATTTGTCAAGCCACGGGCAGGACCAAAACATATGAATTAGAGAGGCCTCTTTGACCTTACCCCCATTACAATATGGAGAAAAATCTGAGTAAAAACAAGCAAGCTTATCTTTAGTCATATAGGCTCTATGAATCACTTTAAATTGTAAAAGTGAGTGACGTGCACATAACAAAGAGGAGTGAATAAGTTTAAAAATTTCATTCCAAGTATGCTCATCAATTGAAATCTGTAGGTCTTCTTCCCAGAGGTTTTTAATTTTATCTAACAGAAAGTTTCTTATTGTCAACAACATACTATAAATATTAGAAATACATCCATTATGAAAAAGTTTCAGAGTAAAAAATTGTATCAATTAGATTCTTATCTGGACATTCAGGAAATGTATGAAGTTGAGGATGCAAGAAGTTTCTAATTTGTAAATATCTAAAAAAGTGAGTGTTACGTACCCCTTAACTGGGTGTCTGACCAGCAGAGACAGAAGAATCCGTTGGAGTCTCCTGGTACCAAACTAAAGGTGTTTATTTGTAAAAAACACAATACAATATCGAAAATGCAAATATACATATAAAATAAGTTAGTAGTAATAAACCTAAAAGTGTAGGAATAATAATAGTCAATAATAAACAAGCTCTATCGATGTCTAGAGGTAAATGAATTGTCATAGGAAAGTATAGAGTTCAGTTCATAAATGCTGAGGTGGTTATGGTTGTTGTATTGAAATCGTTGGAGAGAGAGAGAGAGAGAGAGCAAGTGAGATGTAACAGCAACAGCTGCGGCAGACAAACCTTTCGTGGCTTTCTTAATCCATCATGTCGTTGTGGTTATTCAGTTATGACCCCTCTGTTCTTCAGCTAGAACGTTCTTCTGTGGTGGACTTGTCACTCTGGCATGAGTGGATACACGCACAAGTTCCCACCGGCCCTGCTGTAACACTGTGACCTTTACTGACCGATCTCCTGAGTTCAGTCTCCGAAGCTCCCACCTCTCTGTGGGTTCCCAACGCTCAATCAGTGTCCACTGGTGTGTCTGAAGGGTGTCTCTCCAGACCTGTCTTTTTATCCCTACTAATGGGGTCTCAGCTATCCATCAACTCTGAATGACCGTGTCCATCAAATCAGGCCACTCTTGCTATCTCCTGAGGAATTTTAACGAGCAAAGTAAAGTCCTTGTAGTGGAAGGGAAATAATCCAGGAAGAGTCAAAATACAGTAAATCAACAGTTTCTCTCCCCCTCTTATCTGTAGCAAATGTTCTTGCCTGGGCTTTATCTCTCTCTCACGAGCAGCATAACAACAGCAATAGTTCGTAGTTCTCAAGAGGGGGGTTGGGAATGGTTAACTCTGCACCCCATTGTCAATCAGGTCTGTTCATCACTCATAACAAAGTTAAGAATGAGTCTCAAAGGAATGGATCCGATCAGGCAATCCCACACTGGACACTACAAAATGATGTTTAGTTGCTGAAGCCAAGTGATTCACACCAAATGTCCCGTGCTTTTTGCCTTTTGGGTAAAAATTTAACTGAAATTATTGAGAAATATACCTGACATAATCACCATATATACCTGAAATATAATCACTATGTACTAGCTATTTACTATACTATGTAATCACTCCTATGTACTGAATATTACTATGTATTATTTTACTAGAGACATTTTACTATGTATTGTTTAACTAGATACCTTGTGTTCTCTTAGCTACATACTATGGCAGTTAAAGAACATCTCTTTATCCTTAGCAGCACTAATTAGCTGAAATGTGCCCCATATATTATAGACAATAGACAATAGACATAGGTGCAGAAGTAGACCATTCGGCCCATCGAGCCTGCACCGCCATTTTGAGATCATGGCTGATCAATTACTATCAATACCCGGTTCCTGCTTTGTCCCCATATCCCTTGATTCCCCTATCCATAAGATACCTATCTAGCTCCTTCTTGAAAGAATCCAGAGAATTGGCCTCCACTATCTTCCAAGGCAGTGCATTCCAGACCCCCACAACTCTCTGGGAGAAGACGTTTTTCCTTAACTCTGTCCTAAATGACCTACCCCTTATTCTCAAACCATGCCCTCTGGTACTGGACTCTCCCAGCATCTGGAACATATTTCCTGCCTCTATCTTGTCCAATCCCTTAATAATCTTATATGTTGCAATCAGATCCCCTCTCAATCTCCTTAATTCCAGCGTGTACAAGCCTAGTCTCTGCAACCTCTCTGCGTAAGAAAGTCCAGACATCTCAGGAATTAACCTCGTGAATCTACGCTGCACTTCCTCTACAGCTAGGATGTCCTTCCTTAACTCTGGAGAACAAAACTGTACACAATACTCCAGGTGTGGTCTCACCAGGGCTCTGTACAAATGCAAGAGGATTTCCTTGCTCTTGTATTCAATTCCCTTTGTAATAAAGGCCAACATTCCATGAGCCTTCTTCACTGCCTGCTGCGCTTGCTCATTCACCTTCAGTGACTGATGAACAAGGACTCCGAGATTTCTTTGTATTTCTCCCTTACCTAACTCAACACCGTTCAGATAATAATCTGCCTTCCTGTTCTTACTCCCAAAGTGGATAACCTCACACTTATTCACATTAAATGCCATCTGCCAAGTATCTGCCCACTCACCCAGCCTATCCAAGTCACCCTGAATTCTCCTGCACAATAGAATGGCTTATGAAGAGATAGCGGTGGCAGACAGGATGGTATGAACAGGAAATGTAATGTGAGGGAGGTTAAGGAGGCTGACTGAAAACAACCGTGGCCAGCAATGAGGCCCAAGATGTGAACTGGAAAGAAATACTTGTGGCGCACCGAGAGCTGGGCAAGTGCATTTGATTAGTTAATGTATAGATGATACGCAGCTAAAACTTGATTGGGTATGCTGATAAAACCGAAATGTAACTGAGATAAGAAATTACTGTAAAGAATGCTGTACACCGGAGCTCGGCGGGCTTTCGGTGACAAGTTCATTGATTGCCTCAGCCTTTGTTTGCAAATAAAGGTTTAAACTTCTCGAAGAATTGTCTGTCATTTCAAGTAACCACGACAAAATCTCTCCCTTAAAAACAAAAAAAAATTGTTGTGAAGTGGGGAGGGAGGGTGGGACATCCGCTCCCCCCCTCCCCCCCCATCAACCCACTGTGTGCCTGGAAAGAGTCTATTAAACAGAGTTGCGCACAGTCCCAATGAAGTGCGTCAGCCAGGAACGTCCACGGTTTAATCCTTAACACAGATATACTGGACCTGCTGAGTTCCCACAGGTGTGTGTGTGTGTGTGTGTGTGTGTGTGTGTGTGTGTGTGTGTGTGTGTGTGTGTGTGTGTGTGTGTGTGTGTGTGTGTGTTTGTGTGTGTGTGTGTGTGTGTGTGTGCGTGTGCGCGCGCGTGTGTGCGTGCGTGTGTGTGTGTGTGTGTGTGTGTGTGTGTGTGTGTGTGTGTGTGCGTGTGTGCGCGCGCGCGTGTGTGAGAGCGTGCGCTGCTGCTGTGGGTTTCCAGCACCTGCCAATCTGCGATGTACTTTGTATATTAAATACAGCTCTTTAGTCCAACTGCTCTTGAAATACCCAGTAAGTTGTCTAAACAAACACCCCAGTAAGAGGTTAAAAATAACATCTTTGCAAACTCTTAGTTGAACCGTGTGCCAGTGAGAGGTGAAAGAGAAAAGTGGGTTTGACTGCATATTTTTAACACTATCGACAGTGTTCTGGAAATTCTGACATAAAATGCAGATAACAAAATGCTGTGGTTGCTTAGTGGATCCAAGGTCAGAACGAGAGGAAGTGGGCTGAAGTTACAGATCTGACATCAGGGATGTGCTGCTGCTGTTCTTGAGCAGGTAACGCCCTTGCAGAAGGAAAAGAGTAAATTCTGCTGCATATATAAACATACTGGGTAAACGCCAGCCAGGCACTATTGAGGAGAGGTTCGAGAAAGACTGTTGCAAGTGAACGTATAACTGCTCGTCTTTATTGCCCCTTGAATAGGATAAAATGAAGTTCTTATTCCTCATAGTACTTCTTGCCTATTTTGTTGTCCCAAGTAAGACTTTTGTTATTTGAAGCTTTCAGTCCTATTACACCGGAGTCTGTTTTGCTGGTACAAGGTAAAATATTTTGTGTTGGGTCTTGGTGATTTAACTTCAAAACCTGCCCATCGGGACGATAGAACAGAAATCAGCAATCCAACAAGTTGCTGATATTTCACCTGTTGGAATAAAATCACATACTGAGGAATCACTTTGAAATAGTCTCCAGCTAGCACTAGAAACTATTTAAAACTGGAGTATGATAAATTCTTAATTTATTTCTTATGCATTTCTGGCATTAAAATCCTAATTTTAGACCTATCTCGACAGTTATGAGGCACTTTTTATGCCATAAAAATATCAAAAGATTTTTATTATTTCTGATCCGATAAAGCATGTGGTTAAGCTGTTGTTTGTAACCTCTCAAAATGTCTTGAATTATCCTAATTTTGCAGTTTTCAAAGTTGTGATCTGGAGTTCGGGATAGCTTTGAATGTATGATACCGAGTGTACAAAAATGCTACCGTTTCTTTCTGTGGTTGTGCGTGTGTGCAGGTGGTGGGTGTAGCACAGACTTGCACTAACTCAAGAGTCCGGGTTGCAGCCAAGGACGGGTCCAGCCTTTTTGATGAGTTTATTTAGTTTGTTTTGCTTCACCATCACCGATGACGCACCCCCAACATAGAGCCGCAAAGACGGCACTCGCTACAACAGACTGGTAAAAGATCTCCAATATCCTCAGAGTTGTACTCAAAGTCTAAGGTGTGAACCAAAACAGAGACAGGACAGTGCCTAGGGGCACTCCAGTGTCACTCACCAGCATCTCAGACAGAAAACTACCCAGCCGTACAAACTGGGGTCTATCTGTCAGGTAGTCAGTAACCACGAGGAAGTGGATTTGTCTACGCCCACCCTATGCAGCTTCTTGCTCAGAAGAAGTGGATGGATTGTACTGAAGGCACAAGAGAAATCAAAATTCTCACAGTGCCGCCAGCACCATCCATGTAGGAGTTGTGATCTCTGAAACAGGTAGGTGATGCACCATCCACTCCAACAAGGTTGGTAGGCAAACTGTAGAGGGTCCAATGAAGATCTCACCTGTGGTCCAAGGTAAGTTAGGACCAGCCTCTTCAGCACCTTCATCACATGAGATGTGAGGACAATTGGTCTGTAGTCATTAAGTGCAGATTGAGTCACCTTCTTGAATACAGGAATCAAGTAGGAAGTGTTTCCTAGTGCCAGTATCTTTTCCTGACTCAGACTCAGATTGTAAAGGTGCTGCAAGATATCAGACAGCTCTCTTGTACAGTCGTTTAGTACACTGGGGCTGATACCATCCAGTCCAGCAGCCTTGCCTTCATGTAGGCTCTGCAGCTGTCTCTTAACCTGACCTGCAGTCACAGTCAGGTGGGGGTGGGAACTTAAATTTGCTGGACCAATAACCACACCAGAAACAGAGCTTTCTTTACTTTATGCTTTTCACCAGTCTTATTTGTTCAAACTCAGCCAGCAAGAGCTGTGGAGCTGCATAACAGGGGGACAGAGTTCCTCTCCCTCTGGGGGCTCGTATTGGACCTCTGCAGTAAGGTTACAATGGTTTACTTTTATACACATAAAGAGCCACAGTCCATTCCGTATAAGGAGTTGTTTTCTTTCAGTTACAAGGTAGGTGCAGAACTAGTACCGACAGTTGAAGGGAAGGAAGTAGCTAGTCTTGTATTGTTGTCAGACATACACAGATCTGTTACTTTTGCCCTTGATTAAAACAAAGAAGTCGTCTACCAGATTATTCTGCCAGGCAGACATCACCCTGTCACGCTGACAGAGTACATTTTTGCAGACATCATTAACCCCTTACGATCCCAATTCCCTTAAACTTCATCATTCCCTCCTTTTTATAGTTTTATGATAACAGACTATTACTTTCATGGCATGACAGCTATCATCAGCAAATTCAATGATCAGGTCCCCCTGGAATCTGGCTGCACAGTCATGTGTTAGCGGCGTAAACAACAGTGGGCTGAACACACAGCCTTGTGGGGTTCCAGTGTTCAGTGTGATGGAATCAGAGATGTTCCTGCCAACAGGGACTGACTGGTCTCTCTGTCAAGAAATCCAGAATCTAGCAACACGTGGCAGTGTCAAGGCCAAGCAGCGACAGTTTCTCCACTAGTCTCTGCGGGATGATGGTATTGAACGCTGAACTAAAATCAATGGACAGGATTCTGCCATAAGTGTCTTTGTTGTCCAAGTGAGAGAGAACTGTGTGCAGTGTGGTGGATATTGCATCCTCTGTAGAGCGGTTGGGACAATAAGCAGACTGTAGAGGATCCAGCGCTGACGGGAGGCTGGCTGAGATATGAGGCTTGACAAGCCGTTCAAAACATTTCATCACGATGGGGGTCAGGGCGACAGGACGGTAATCATTCAGACAGGCTACAACTGAAAATTATTTGGGAAGAAAAGCTACAAATGATGGAAATCCAGAGTAACAGTTGAGAATGCCAGATGGAAGCAAAAGAGTTAATGCTTCTAGTTGGAGGAACTAGGAGCTAGCAAGGAGGTTGGCTGTATTTTAAGTATTGAGGGCATTTATTTAGTCAAGTCAATTTACTTTTATTGTCATTTCGACCATAACTGCTGGTACAGTACGTAGTAAAAATGAGACAACGTTTTCCAGGACCATGGTATTACATGACACAGTACAAAAACTAGACTGAACTACTTAACTCCTCTCTGTAAGCTGACCCGTCGTTCTTGCTGATGAGACCCACCACGGGGTGTGATCAGTGAACTTGATGATATGGTTCGAGCTGTGTGTTGCAGCACAGTCGTGGGTCAGCAGAGTGTACAGCAGTGGACTGAGCACACAGCCCTGGGGGCTAGGATCCAGTTGCAGAGGGAGGTGTTCAGGCCCAGTAGGCTCAGCTTTCCAATCAGTTTCTGAGGGATGATTGTGTTGAATGCTGAACTGGTCTATGAACAGCATTCGAACGTATGTGTCTTTTTTGTCCAGGTGGGTTAGGGCCAGGTGGAGGGTGGTGGCCATGGCGTCATCTGTTGAGCGGTTGGGTCGGTACGCAAACAGCAGGGGGTCCAGTGAGGGGGGCAGCAGGGTCTTGATATGCTTCATGACGAGCCTCTCGAAATACTTCATGATGATGGATGTGAGTGCAATGGGACGGTAGTCATTTAGGCAGGACACTGAAGACTTCTTCGGAACGGGGATGATGGTGGCGGCCTTGAAGCACGTTGGAATGGTGGCGCTGCTCAGGGAGATGTTGAAGATGTCAGTGAGAACATCTGCTAGCTGGTCTGCCCATCCTCTGAGCACTCTACCAGGGATGTTGTCTGGTCCAGCAGCCTTCAGTGGGTTGACCCTGCACAGGGTTCTTCTCATATCAGTCATGGAGAGACACAGCACCTGGTCATTTGTAGGTGGGGTGGACTTCCTCGCCGCCACGTCATTTTCTGCCTCAAACTGGGCGCAGAAGTTATTCAGCGCATCTGGGAGGGAGGCATCACCTGCACAGTCAGGTGATGTTGTCCTGTAATTGGTGATGTCTTGGATGCCCTTCCACATGCACCGCGTGTCGCCGCTGTCCTGGAAGTGACTGTGGATTAGCTGGGCGTGTGCACGCTTTGCCCCTCTGATAGCTCGGGACAGTTTGGCCCTTGCTATTGTTAGAGCTGCCTTGTCGCCTGCTCTGAAGGTGGAGTCACGGGACCTCAGCAGTGCATGCACCTCTGCGGTCATCCATGGCTTCTGGTTGGCACGTATAGTGATGGTCTTGGACAGAGTAACATCATCAATGCACTTGCTGATGTAGCTGGTCACTGATGCTGTGTGTACTCCTCTAAATTGGTAGAGTCGCCATCGGTTGCCGCCTCCCTGAACATGTGCCAGTCAGTGTGCTCAAAGCAGTCTTGAAGAGCAGAGATGGCTCCTGCTGACCAGGTTTTCACCTGCTTCTGAACTGGTCTGGAGCGCCTGACGAGCGGTCTGTATGCTGGGATTAGCACAACAGAGATGTGGTCTGAGTATCCGAGGTGGGGGCAGGGCTCTGCCCAGTACGCGTCGGGAATGTTTGTGTTAACTAGGTGTACTCACTAGTGTTTAGAATGAGATGAGAAGGGATTTCTTTAGCCAGAAGAGGTAAATCTGTGTAATTAATTGCAACAGATGGCTGTGGAGGCCAAGTCAATAGGTATATTTAAAGAGGAGGTTGATGGATCCTTGATAAATGAGGGAGTCAAAACTTATGGGGTAAATGCAGAAGGATGGGGCTGTTTCACCCTATCTGCATGGTGTACCGTTCACTCTGCATTATATAATTGCATAGTTTTTAAATTCAAAGTACAAAATTATGAGGGCTATAGATAGAGTAAATGCAAACAGACTCTTTGCACTGAGGTTGGGTGAGATTGGAACTAGAAGTTGCAGGTGAACCTTTTACATTTTGGGTTAGTTTGAATCGAATGACACTTTTTGTGGAGCATTTGCTCCAAGTCTTTCTGAAACATTCTCACCAGAGGGAATCCAGTGGGTCAAGCAGAGGGAATCCAGTGGGTCAATCCAGTGGGTCAACTAGGGAAGTGGACGGGAATTATGGATGTTTCATTTGGAGTCTGCATCAGAACTGGGAGTACATGGCGGGTGGAGGTGGAAATTAAGTCAAAGTTGTGTTTGCACCCATTCATACATGTACTTGTGCATGTGACCATGACAACTGGCAAGTAGCATTGGATACACAAATTCACAAGAAAGACATGAAGTTTACATGAACAACACACAAAATGCTGGAGGAGCTCAGCAGTTCACGCAGCATCAATGGAGGGGAATAAACAGTCTACATTTCAGACTGAGACCCTTTATCGGGGCTGGAAAGGAAAGGCACCAACATCACGGGCCCACTTCACTCAAATTGTCATCTTGTGATACTGTAGAATTTCTATAATGCAAATGTATGGTTGTTTAAATGTCCAAATGGATTTATTTCCTGACCAGCGTATGTACATGGATTGGCCTGTATGCATCAACAATTACTGACCATACTGTTTAAACAAACTCTTCCAGACGCAATAATTTTCCTGAATCCTATTGTCCTCTTTTCTGAAAAGACTTCTGCTTTTATTCCTTTAAAGAATCGTGTGCCTGTGAGCTGGAGATTGAAGCAATGAACTTCAAAGTATAAATTGTGGCAAGACTGACATGCAGGGAAATGACGGTGTCACTTGAAAAGAGAAATCTGGCTCTTCTAAGGTGGCTTGGTGCTCCCAAGCCTCCTGGAACCTAGAAAGGACCAAAAAAAAAATTGTGCTCATGAAAAGCTAAAACAAATTTTAATTGGTATAAACAAGAGAAAATCTGCAAATACTGCAAATTCAAGCAACACGCTCAACATGCTGGGGGAGCTCAAGCATCCAGGCAGCATCTATGGAAAATAGTACAGTACCGTTCCAGGCCAAAACCCTTTGGCAGGACTGGAGAAAAATGCTGAGGAGTGGATTTAAAAGGTCGTGGGAAGGGAGAGAGAAACACCAGGTGGTAGGTGAACCTTGGTAGGGGAGGGATGAAGCAAAGAGCTAGAAAGTTGATTGGTGAAAGAGACAGAAGGCCATAGGAGAAAGAAAAAAATGGTGGGGAGGAGACAAGAGGGAGGCAATGGATGGGCAAGGAGGTGACATGAGAAAGGGACAAGGGGATAGGAACTGGTGATGGAGGGGCATGACTGGAAGTTTGAAAAATCGATGTTGATGCCATCAGGTTTGAGGCTCTCCAAATGGAATATAAGGTGTTATTCCTCCAAGCAAAGTGTGGCCTCATCATGACAGAGGAGGAGGCCATGGGTGGACATATCAGAATGGAAATGGGAAGTGGAATTCAAATGGGTGGTCACTGAGAGATCCTGTTTGTTCTGGCAGTCAGAGCAAAGATATTTGGCGAAGTGGTCTCCCAATCCACGTCGGGTCTCACTGACATACAAGAGGTCACACCGGGGACACAGTATATGATCCCCACAGACTCACAAGTGCTGCCTCATCTGGAAGGACTGTCCGGGGCCCTGAATGGTAGTGAAGGAGGAGATGCCAGGAGGGAGATCTATGGGGAAAGACAAATGGACAAGGGATTGCATAGGGAGCAATCCCTATGGAAAGCAGAAAGAGGGTATGGGTGGGCGGGAAAGGGAATGATGTGTTTGGTGGTGGGTTCCAGTTGGAGGTGGTGGAAGTTTTTGAGAATTATGTGTTGGACACTGAGTCTGGTGGGGTAGAGGGTGAGGACAAGAGAAATCGTATCCCTGGGAGGATGGGGTAAGAGCAGACGTGCATGAAATGGAAGAGATGTGGTTGAGGGCAGTGCTGATGGTTATAAAGATTGATAAAAACTTATGGTGCAGGAAAATCAGCATTGTGTACTTTACATTATGAAAATTGAATCTGTATTGGATTTTTAATTTTTTAGTTTTCTTGATGCTGTAGGTACTGCCTTGGAGTGTTTCCAATGTGCCATCAGTCAATCTCTGTGTTCGAAGGAAACCTGCAAAAGTAATCAGCTGTGTTACTCTGCAAATATTAGTGCAGGTAAGCTGCTTGTCAAAGACAGTTTTTTTTCAGAATTGGGAGGTGGAGAAGACCATGTAGCAAATCCAGACCGTTCTGGAAGGGTTGGAAATAATTTGGAAAACATGTAGTTCAGGTGTTTGATGGTTTGGTTGAGTTGATCTCTGGTCTTGGGAATGTACTTGCAAGTGTTTCATCACCATATGAGGAGACAACATCAGTGCTCTGTTAATTGTGGTGTGTCCTTCAAATACTTGGCCTTTAGATACCAATCAATCAGCTGAAGTTGGTCACCTTTTTGGAAACTCGATGTGGGGAGGAAATTGCCTTGCTGATTGGTTGAGTGAGAAACTTTGTGCGTAGTTGTCTGTAATTTTTCCCGCAATAGCTCATAAATTGGATCAAGATTGGCCAGTTTGTTGACAGAATTGTTCACGGAAAACCACGCTTCTAGGAATTCTCTTGCATGTCACATTTGCTGATGCGGTGACTTCCACTGATGCCCAGTTGAATTTGTGCCTCTCTCGATCTTCATGGGGAGCAACTAGGGAGAGCTACTCATGTTGCTTTACAGCCGGTTGATGTTCATGGATCCTAGTGGATAGTTTTCTCTCTGCAATACCAGGAACTACTTCCCTGACCTCAGCTGCAAGCTGTTCTGCCCCGTCTCTGCTCCCCCATGACATGAAGTTTATAGTACACCCATTTTTCTCCCACTTCTTTCCATGTCAGCTGTTTTGTGCAGAAGAGGTTCACAGGATGCTGCCAGGATTAGAGAATGCTATACGGAAAGATTGGACACATTTGTATTGTCTTCTCTGCACACAAGAGGCTAAGGGGAGATCTGACACAAGAGGCACAGAGGCACAGAGGCACAGGAATAGACAGTGGCATCTTATTTTGATCACCATGTTAAAATGTCTCATACCGGGGAGCATACATTTTAATGTGGCGGGGAAGGGTGGATGAAGTTGAAAAGAAAAGTGTGGTGCAAGTTTTGTGAAAGAGAGGAGTGGGCTTTGAGGGGTGGTCATGGAAGCAGACACCATCGTGGTGTTTGAGGAAGTTAGACACGGTCATAGAGGGAAGTTGATCATTTACAGGCAGAAGAGATTTACTTTAATTCAGCATCATATCTAACACAGACATTATTGGATGAAAGGTCTTTTCCTGTTGTAATCTCAATGGGCCAAATGTGACCTCCCAAGGTGCAATTCTTCTCATTTGGCAGGGTTAAACTCCATCTGCCTTTTCTCTGTCCATATCTGCAATTTATCTGTACCCACTGTATTCTTTGCCAGTCTTCTACGCTATCCACAACACCACCAATCTCTGCATTGTCTGCACACTGAATAACCCACCCAACTCCATTTTCATTCAGGTCACTTATCTTCATCACCAATACAGAGGTCCTTGTACAGGACCTATGGGATACCATCAGCTTCCTGAGTTATGAGTTCTCGGGTGGGCATGTGTACCTGCAGATAATGGAGCAATGTGAATGTTGTATAGGCAGAAGGAGTTGGGTATTGAAATACTAGTTTAGTTCAGCTTATTGGTTCCTTGCTCTTCTTGTAATGGGGCTCAGTGTGATGGAGTCAAACATCCCCAATTCATTGCTCTTCTTTGAAACCAATGAGGAAAGGTATTACAGGTTTCTAACATGTTGCTTGTCCTCTACGGACAGTAATGATATTTCAGTGTTTGTTCAACATGGGTTTGGACTGCAGGTAGTACTGCAGTTTCTGCTCCTGCCACCTGGGTTCGATGGTGACCTCTACTACTATCCAGCTTGGGTTTTACACATTCTCCCTGTGTCTGAGGGTACTCTCCTTTCCTTCCACAGGAAAGGGCCAGTGGGTTAACTGGCTGACAAGATCCCTTTTGGTGTCTATCGAATCTTAGGGGAGTGTACGAATTTTAAGTAAAAATATTAACAAAGAGCATCTGTCACCACATATTATACTGAGATTCATTTTCACTGAACAAGAACAAGTTATGGGTGAATGAAGAGAGTGGGAACAGCATTGCTCTGTAGAGCTGGCATACATTTAATGGGCTTCCTTCTGTGTCCTAAGTGCACAAAACAGAACCAAGAATAACCTCCTGGGGATGGCCTTCTTAATGTGGACACTATCGGTGTCTAACTGGAACTGAGGATTCTTTGGGAAATTGAATTTAATGTGATCTCCATGCTAAGAGAGCCTACAATCACCTTCTTTCTGCTACTTCCCTATTCCCCCCCCCCCACCCCCATGCCCTCCCATAATTCCATCACTGAAACCCAGACCTCTCATCCATTTCCTTTGTCTCTTCAGGTACAGTAACTACCTTCGTCTCTGGATGCGTAGACAAGGAACTGTGTGGGAAAACAATCACTAACACATATGCTGGTGTAGAGTTAAAATTACAGCCCAAATGTTGTGATTTCAATAACTGCAACGGTGCCACGGCCGCTCAACTATCCGTACTGGCTATCTCCATCATGGTTCTTGTCTGGTTTGTGGGATTCCAATAGAGCAGTGTAACTCCTTCAAAAGACTCATATTCCTTCATTTTACATTCAGCTGTCCATAATAACAGCAGTATTTGCATAAAGTTTATCTGTTCTTTGTGGTTTTTGTTTGCTGTTTTTATTTTAAATGGGGCAGATTGGTACTTATTCAAGGGTGCTGGATTAGGTGTTAAGGGGGTGGCATTGCCCATTACTAGTTCCCTTACCTTGAAGTTTTGAAAAAAAAAGAGAGGAGGTTCCTGTTTATTCCAGTAACAAGTTGCAATTTACAATCGTCAGATCAAAAGATTATTGTCTTTACACTGAAGAGATCTGTGTTCAGAAGCCCTCACTCTGGCTCAGAGTAAATGAAGCTTTTAACCCTTTGTGATGATTATTCAGTTAATCCTGGCCTGCTGTGATGAATTTTCATTTGCTTTCAATCATTTATACTTTTTAATATTCACTCACTCAATGTTTACGATTTTCTCTAAAATGAGATTTCTAATGTGCCTCTGTCAAATCCATGGTATAATTGTCTACAGTTCTACATTTCTATGATGCTGAATAACTGATCTGAATATGTAATAGCCATGGGTACTTGCAGACTGCTTTAAAAGAATGTGTCGATTATTGGGAATGAAGTGAACGCTGACTGAGGTTTTCATGATAACAGTATAAATTGCAATGATTTGTGTAAATTTATAAATGATCAATAAAACATTTTCAACCTAATTCTAATGCCTGTTTTAATTTGTTGGTTATATGGGATGTGCAGATCTATTACTGATTTGTAAGTCATTCCACTGCCCGACAACTCTCCTGCCCGACAGCCCAGTCAATACTGACCCCTGGTGCGCTATGTGTGGACGTTGCAAGTTCTCCTGATGACTCTGGTGAGACCATAATATATAGAAGCAGAATTAGGCCATTCTGCTTATCAAATCTTCTCCTCCATTCCATCATGGCCGACATATTATCCTTCTCAACCCCATTCTACAGTCAACATTTCGGTCCAAGACTGGTGAAGAGGAGAAGTTGGCATAAGAAGGTGGAGGGAGGGGAGGAAGATGTACATGTTGGAAGGTGCTAGTCCAAACTGGGAAGGGGGAGGAGTTAATTGGTGAAAGAGACAAAGGCTGGAAATGTGGGATTCTGATAGGAGAGGACAGAAGACCAGGGATGAAAGGGAAGGAGGAGAAACACCAGAGGTAAGGAGATAGGGTGTGGAAAAGAAATATGAATTGGGAATAGTAACAAAAGGGGGATCATTAACAGAATTTGAGAAATTCATGTTCATGTCATCAGGTTGGAGGCTCTCCAGGCAGAATAGAATAGGTAGACAAGCTCTCAACCTTATAGTTAAACATACTTTAAAAATTTGGTTTCAATTTCATAGTTTTTTGGAATTAAATGATTTTCTACTTTCTAGTAATATTTATTCTAATTTCTTTTTTAAACCAGCAACTTTGGACAAGGCTTTCTTAACATGGAAAATTAAGGGAAGCTTTTTTAGATTTGTTTTTACAAGACTGTTTAATGTCTTTTTCACAGTTAATGGATAAATATGATATCCCCAATATGCATTTTTTCAGATAGGTTAGGAATTTTTTACGTGATTTTTTACCGAATTACCCCTCAGCCTGCTCTTTAAATTTGGCTTATGCTATTTTTCTGTTTAAACCTTTTCAAAAACGATTAATAGCTATCATTTATAAACAGTTAATGAATGCTCGCATGCCGCCTAATGATAGGGTTCAACGCAGCTGGGAAGTAGAACCTCAACATTCACTTTCAGATAATCAATGGAGTAAAATTTATTATTTAGTCAATAATTCAACTATCTGTGCACGCCATATTTTAATTCAGTTTAAGATAGTACACAGGGCCCATATGCCCAAAGATAAATTGGCACATATTTTTCCTAATATAAGCCCTATTTGTGACAGATGTAACACAGAAGTGGCTACTCTAACTCATATGTTTTGGTCATGTGTGAGTTTAAGCAATTTTTGGAGGGATGTGTTTGGAATATTATCTAAAGTTATAGATGTGGATGTTCAACCTAATCCAATTTTTGGGATTATTCCAGAGGAAACAAGCAAAGTGTCTGCTTCCGCCCAACATGTGATAGCTTTTTCAACTTTACTGGCTAGGAGAGCTATTTTGCTACACTGGAGAGAATCTAACCCACCTACTGTTTTCTATTGGCTCTCCTCCATTACGTCATGTCTAAGCTTGGAGAAGATTAGAAGCCGGACATTTGATGCATCCTTTAATTTTGAACAAGTCTAGTAACCGTTTATTCAATATTTTTACATGATTTACTTAATTTTTATTTATTTATTTTCTTCATTCTCTTTGGGGAAAATCCTTATCCATGAAGGTTCGGAGATGACTGGAAGGATGTTTCTTCTCTTTTTTTAAAATTTTATCCTCAATTGAACTGCCCAATCTTTCTTTTTCTTACTTTCTTTTTTTCTTTCTCTTTTTTTTGTCTCAAGTTAGTTAGTATGGTTTTTTTCTTTTATCAATATAATTTCCTATTTTTTTTATGATTGCTATGAGGAGTTGTAGTTTTTTTTTACCATTGTATATATAACAGCATAATATTTTACCTATTTGATTTTGACATTATATACTTTCTGTTTTTATTATTGCTGTTTATATGTCTTTTATATTATCTGCTTGCTGAACTCCTCTGATTTGTATACTTTTGTATTTGAAAATCAATAAAAAGATTGAAAAATGAAATGAATAGAATTTATGAAAAACTACACATAAACAAAGACTGACAATCAATGAGCAAAAGGAGACAAACTGTGCAAATATAAATAATATTGAAAATATAATTTGTAGAAAGTCCATAAAAGTGAGTGAGAATATGTACACAACGCTGGAAGAACTGAGCATCTGCCGTTGTATTTTTGTGTTTTCATAAAAGTGAGTGTGTAGGTTGTGGAATTAGTTCAGAGTTGTGGTGAGTGAAGTTCTCCATGCGTTCAAGAGCCAGATGATTGTAGGTAATAATTGTTCCTGAACATGGAGGTGTGAGACCGAAGGCACATGCACCTCCTGCCTGATGGTAGTGGCAAGAAGAGGGCAAGATCTGGATGGAGTTGATCTTTCGTGATGGATCCTGCTTTCTTGTGGCAGCACTCCATGTAACTGTGCTCAATAGTGGGGAGGGCTCTGCTGTGATGGACTGGTGTTTCTGGTAACCATACCAGGCTGTGATACAACAGTGTAGGATACTCTTCCCTGCACATCTATAGAAGTTTGTCAAAGGTTCTATCTACCTATCACCCAGCAGCTTTTGCTTCACTCCCTGTCCAACCACCTTTTTATAAATCTCTCTTTCTTTGCAGTCCCAATGAAGGGTTGATTTCCATCATGGATGCTGCCTTACACACTGAGTTCCTCCAGCATTTTGTGTTGCTCCAGTCATCTGCCCCTGTGCCTATTCACACATACAATAAGAACAATTATTTTCCCCCTCAAACTTATTCTCCTGCCTTTTCCTTTTCATACCCTTACTGATCAAGAATCTTTCAAACTCTATTTAAAATATACACAATTACTTGACTTCCTCAGGTATCTGTGGCAATGAATTCCACAGATTCACCACACTTTAGCTAAAGAAATTCTTCAATCTCAGTTAGGGGGCAGTGCAGTTCTCTGTTGATGTGGAGGAGCTTGTTGAGTAGTGATTTTAGAATAGAAATTACTATGACGTGTGCTGCAGTGATATAACTTAGAATTGTACTATGTACGTGGAAGAAAAATATTTTGAGCACTTCTACCCTGGGGCTGGTTCAGAAAAGGGCAAGCCAAGGGAACAATGCTGCCAGATCTAAATTGTGTTATCATAATTAAAGACATACAAGTAGTTCAGGTGCTGGAATTCTGACTGTCATATCAACATAGGGTCTACAACTTGCCAATTAGAGTCATATAGTCATATAGCACAGAAAAAGGCCTTTCGGCCCAAGTGGTCCATGCTGACCACGATGCCCATCCGAGCTAGTTCTATTTGGCAAAATTCCTTTAAATTTTCCCTGTCTGTGTACCTGCCCAGCAAGTCCATATGTGCAAGTCTGAGACTGCTGGAGTAATTGTACTGAACGTAGTCAAAGGATTGGGAAATGGGGCATGAAAAGGATGGTTAAAAGTTGCCCATGACATCACAGACTATCATAGAGCTCATGAGGAGGCCCTACTTTTTATTTCTTCCCTATTTCAGTTTGACTTCCCATTGCCATTCTGACATATCAGTCCATGCAACGAGGAGGCAAACTCAGGTTGGAGGAGCTCAAATTCAGTTTGTGTACTTTCCAGCCAGATGGCATGAGCATCAGTTTCTCAAACTTCTGGTAATTTCTATCGCTTCTCTTTATTTCTGTTCCTCATTCTAGTTTCCCCTTCCACCCCTTCACTTCTCCACACCTGCCCATCACCTTCCGCCGGAACCCCTCCTTCTTCCCTTCCTTCCATGGTGCTCTGGCCTCTCCTATTATTTGCTTGACAGTCTTTGTGTGTAGTTTTCCACTGATTCTATTCAATTTCTTTGTTCTACTGCAACTGAGAATGAATCTCAGGGTTGTATCAGTGCTTTAATAATAAATTTAAACTATTATATTCCTTCTTCTTCAGGTGGGTCACAGTTAGGAGGAAGGGGAAGAGTCAGGTTCCAGAGAGTACCCCCGTGGCTGTATCCCTTGACAATAAGTACTGCTGTTTGAGTACTGTTGGGGGGCACAGAGACTGGCCCTGTAGCTCAGAAGGGTAGGGAAAGGAAGGGGTAGGCAGTAGTAATAGGGGACTCGATAGTTAGGGGGTCAGATAAGCAATTCTGTGGATGTGATCAGGAGACCCGGATGGTAGTTTGCCTCCCTGGTGCCATGGTCCAGGGTGTTTCTGATCGCGTCCAAGATATCCTGAAGTGGGAGGGTGAGGAGCCAGGGATCATGGTACATATAGGTATAGGGAAAGGGAAGAGATCCTGAAAGGAGAATATAGGGAGTTAGGAAGGCAGTTGCAAAGAAGGACCACAAAGGTAGTAATCTCGGGATTACTGCCTGTGCCACACGACAGTGAGAGTAGGAATGGAATGGGGTGGAGGATAAATGTGTGGCTGAGAGATTGGAGCAGGGGACAGGGATTCAAGTTTCTGGATCATTGGGACCTCTTTTGGGGCAGGAGTGACCTGTACAAAAAGGACGGGTTACACTTGAACCCTAGGGGGATCAATATGCTGGCGGGAAGGCTTAATAGAGCTGTTAGGGAGGGTTTAAACTAATTTGGCAGGGGGATGGGAACCGGAATGATGGAGCGGAGGAGAGGGAAAACAGAAATAGATCTAAGGTAGTGAGCAGTAAGGATGTCAGGAAGGACAGGCAGGTGATGGAGCAAATTTGCAGCCATTGGGATGAGTTGCAGTGCAATCAATGCAAAAAGTACCAAATACTGGACTGAAGGTGTTATACTTAAATGCACGCAGCATAAGCAATAAGGTGGATGATCTTGTACAGTTACAGACTGGCAGGGATGATATTGTGGCCATCACTGAGACGTAGCTAAAGGATGCATGTCTCTGGGAGCTGAACGTCCAAGGATACATGGTGTATTGGAAGGATAGACACGTAGGTAGAGGGGGTGGTGTGGCTTTAATGGTAAGAAATGATATTAAATCATTAGAAAGAGTTGACATAGGATCGGAAGGTACAGAATCTTCATGGGTTGAGCTAAGAAATCGCAGGGGTAAAAGGACCCTGATGGCAGTTATCTACAGGCCTCCAAACAGCTGCAGTGATGTGGACTACAAATTACAACAGGAAATTGAAAAGGCTTGCCAGAAGGGCAGTGTTATGATAATTGTAGGGGATTTTAACATGCGAGTGGATTGGGAAAATCAGCTCGGCACTGGATCTCAAGAGAGAGAATTTGTAGCATATCTACGAGATGGCTTTTTAGAACAGCTTGTTGTTGAGCCCACTAGGGGATCGGCTGTACTGGATTGGGTATTGAGTAATGAACCAGAGGTGATTAGAGAGATGGAAGTGAACGAACCCTTATGAGGCAGTGATCACAACATGATTAAATTCACTGTGAAATTTGAGAAAGAGAAGCCGAAATCCGATGTGTCGGTATTTCAGTGGAGTAAAGGAAATTACAGTGACATGAGAGAGGAACTGGCCAAGGTTGACTGGAAAGGGACACTAGCGAGAAGGACGGCAGAGCAGCAGTGGCTGAAGTTTATGCGAGAAGTGAGGAAGATGCAAGACAGATATATTCCAAAAAACAAGAAATTTTCGAATGGAAAAAGGATGCAACTGTGGCTGACAAGAGTAGTCAAAGCCAAAGTAAATGCAAAGCAGAGGGCATACAAGGAAGCAAAATTTGTGGGAAGACAGAGGATTGAGAAATTTTTAAAAGCTTACAAAAGGTAACTAAGAAGGTCATTAAGAGGGAAAAGATTAACTATGAAAGGAAGCTAGCAATTAATATCCAAGAGGATACTAAAAGCTTTTCAAGTATATAAAGAGTAAAAGGCAGGTGAGTGTAGATATAGGACCGATAGAAAATGATGCTGGACAAATTGTAATGGGAGATAAGGAGACAGCGGAGGAACTGAACGAGTATTTTGCATCAGTCTTCACTGAGGAAGACATCAGCAATATACTGGACATTCAAGGGTGTCAGGGAAGAGAAATATGCGCAATCACAATTACGTCAGAGACAGTACTCAGGAAGCTGAATAGTCTAAGGATAGATAAATCTCCTAGACCAAATCGAATGCACCCTTGTGTTCTTAAGGAACTAGCAGTGGAGATTGCCGAGGTATTAGCAATGATCTTTCAAAAGCTGATAGATTCTGGCCTGGTTCCGGAGGACTGGAAGATTGCCAATGTCTCTCCGCTATTTAAGAGGGGTGCAAGGAAGCGAAAAGGAAATTATAGACCTATTAGCTTTGTTATGGTCGGGTCCAAAGTCCGCATTCCGTTTCTTGATCCGGTTCGCGGACTCCAGGTCCTTTGACCGCCCCTCGTTTCGCCTTGAACTCAAATAGTCACACCTGAGTATCATCTTAGCTTGATTGGCCTCAAGGAGGCGCACTTGATGCCTATCAGTTGGCTGTGAATATAAGGGGCTCAGGGAGTGAATATAGTTGGGGGGTTGTCCTGTCTGGGTCTGATTGGAGAACCAGCGTTAACGATGAGTTCTGTGAGTGAGTTATGGACTGGGCTGCTGCGTAGCCCGCCCGAGCCTTCTGGCTGCAGTGAGTCTTGAAGTCACCCTGGACCGAGCTTGCTTCCTATCCCTTGCCTCCGTCGGGTAAGCCAGGCCGGACTGTCCTTGCCTGGCAGGGGACTCTGCCCCTTTCTATCCCTCGCCTCCGTCGGGTTGTGCCCTGTGACCTACCCAGGCCTCTGTGTCCTGCCTGGGAGGTCCGGGCCCTGCCCAGGAGTTCTGCGGCCCGCCCGGGGGCTATCCTCCCAGCATTCCTAGTCCCAAGAACCCATCCTTAAGCCAAGCCTCAAGACCCCAGCCTCAAGACCTCAGCCTCATGCCTCAAGACCCCAGCCTCAAGACCTCAGCCTCAAGCAAGCCTCAAGACTTAAGCATCTAGACTTCAGCCTCCAGCCAAACCTCGAGAGCCCAGCCTCTAACCAAGCCTCAAGAGCCCCTCCAGAATCCTCTCTGAATTCCATGGTCTCCACACCTTGTCCCATCCTTTAACCATATAACCATATAACAATCACAGCACGGAAACAGGCCATTTCCGCTCTCCTAGTCCATGCTGAACTCTTAATCTCACCTAGTCCCACCTACCCGCACTCAGCCCATAACCCTCCATTCCTTTCCTGTCCATATACCTATCCAATTTTACCTTAAATGACACAACTGAACTGGCCTCTACTACTTCTACAGGAAGCTCATTCCACACAGCTATCACTCTCTGAGTAAAGAAATACCCCCTCGTGTTTCCCTTAAACTTTTGCCCCCTAACTCTCAAATCATGTCCTCTCGTTTGAATCTCCCCTACTCTCAATGGAAACAGCCTATTCACGTCAACTCTATCTATCCCTCTCAAAATTTTAAATACCTCGATCAAATCTCCCCTCAACCTTCTACGCTCCAATGAATAGAGACCTAACTTGTTCAACCTTTCTCTGTAACTTAAGTGCTGAAACCCAGGTAACATCCTAGGAAATCGTCTCTGCACTCTCTCTAATTTATTGATATCTTTCATATAATTCAGTGACCAGAACTGTGCACAATATTCCAAATTTGGCCTTTCCAATGCCTTGTACAATTTTAACATTACATCCCAACTTCTGTACTCAATGCTTTGATTTATAAAGGTCAGCGTTCCAAAAGCCTTCTTCACCACCCTATCTACATGAGACTCCACCTTCAGTTACATGCACTGTTATTCCTAGATCTCTCTGTTCCACTGCATTCCTCAATGCCCTACAATTTAACCTGTATGTTCTATTTGGATTATTCCTGCCAAAATGTAGAACCTCACACTTCTCAGCATTAAACTCCATCTGACAACGTTCAGCCCATTCTTCTAACTGGCATAAATCTCCCTGCAAGTTTTGAAAACCCACCTCATTATCCACAACACCTCCTACCTTAGTATCATCGGCATACTTACTAATCCAATTTACCACCCCATCATCCAGATCATTTATGTATATTACAAACAACATTGGGCCCAAAACAGATCCCTGAGGCACCCCACTAGTCACCGGCCTCCATCCCGATAAACAATTATCCACCACTACTCTCTGGCATCTCCCATCTAGCCACTGTTGAATCCATTTTATTACTCCAGCATTAATACCTATTGACTGAACCTTCTTAACTAAACTTCCATGTGGAACTTTGTCAGAGGCCTTGCTGAAGTCCACATAGACTACATCCACTGCCTTACCCTCGTCAACATTCCTCGTAACTTCTTCAAAAAATTTGATAAGGTTTGTCAAACATGACCTTCCACGCACAAATCCATGCTGGCTACTCCTAATCAGATCCTGTCTATCCAGATAATTATTAATACTATCTCTAAGAATACTTTCCATTAATTTACCCACCACTGATGTCAAACTGAGAGGTCTATAATTGCTAGGCTTACTTCTAGAACCCTTTTTAAGCAATGGAACCACATGAGCAATACGCCAATCCTCCGGCACAATCCCTGTTTCTAATGACATCTTAAAAATCCCCGTCAGAGCTCCTGCTATCTCTACACAAACTTCCCTCAAGGTCCTGGGGAACATCCTGTCAGGACCTGGAGATTTATCTACTTTTAAATTTCTTAAAAGTGCCAGTACTTCCACTTCTTTAATTGTCATAGGTTCCATAACCTCCTTACTTGTTTCCCACACCTTACACAATTCAATATCCTTCTCCGAAAAGAAGAAATCGTTCAAAATCTTTCCCATCTCCCTCGGCTCCACACATAGCTGACCACTCTGATTCTCTAAGGGGCCAATTTTATCCCTCACTATCCTCTTGCTCTTAGTATAACTGTTGAAACCTTTGGGATTCACCTTCACCCTATTTCCCAAACCAACCTCGTAACTTCTTTTAGCTTTTCTAATCTCTTTCTTAAGATTCCTTTTACATTCTTTATATTCCTCGAACAATTCCTTTACTCCATGCTGCCTATATCTATTGTAGATATCCCTCTTTTTCCGAACCAAGTTTCTAATATCCCTTGAAAACCATGGTGCTTTCAAACCTTTAACCTTTCCTTTCAACCTAACAGGAACATAAAGATTCACCCTTAAATGACCTGCATTTCTCTATTACATCCTTCCCATAAAACAACTTGACCCAATCCACTCTCTCTAAATCCCTTCGCATCTCCTCAAAGTTAGCCTTTCTCCAATCAAAAATCTCAACTCTAGGTCCAGTCCTGTCCTTCTCCATAATTATATTGAAGCTAATGCTATTGGGATCACTAGACCCAAAGTGCTCCCCAACACATACATCTGTCAAATGACCTATTGCATTCCCTAACAGGAGATCCAACACTGCCCCATCTCTAGTTGGTACTTCTATGTATTGTTGCAAAAAACTATCCTGCACACATTTCACAAACTCTAAACCATCCAGCCCTTTTACAGAATGAGCTTCCCAGTCTACGTGTGGAAAATTAAAATCTCCCACAATCACCACCTTGTGTTTACTACAAATAACTGCTATCTCCTTACACATTTGCTCTTCCAACTCACGCTCCCCATTAGGTGGCCTATAATACACTCCTATCAGTGTTACTACACCTTTTCCATTCCTCAATTCCACCCAAATAGCCTCCCTAGAGGAGCTCTCTAATCTATCCTTCCAAAGCACCGCCATAAGATTTTCTCGGACAAGCAATGCAACACCTCCCCCTCTGGCTCCTCCTACTCTATCACACCTGAAGCAACTAAATCCAGGAATATTTAGTTGCCAATCACACCCTTCCTGCAACCATGTTTCACTAATAGCTACAACATCATAATTCCAGGTATCAATCCACGCTTTAAGCTCATCCACCTTTCTTACAATGCTCCTAGCATTAAAATAGATACATTTAAGATACTCTCCACCTCCTCATCTCTTTTCATCCCTAACAATGCCTTCAAATTTATTATCCTTTTCTTTCTTCTCCCCTACATCTTCGGGCTGAGTGCATCCCTTCTCCATCACCTGCCTTTCCACCCTCACACACTGTCTACTTATTTGCTGTACTGGTGAACTAACCTCCTCTCCCATGGTTTCCTCAAATTGATTCCGTCCCCCCCCCATTTTACTAGTTTAACATCTGCCCTGTAGCCCTAGCAAACCTCCCCGCTAGGATATTGGTCCCCCCAGGATTCAAGTGTAACCCGTCCTTCTTGAACAGGTTACGCCTGCCCCAGAAGAGCTTGTCCTGTCCTGCCCCCAGTACTTCAGTGCCTGCGTTCTGCATTTGGGTCCAGTCTCACGTCCCCTTATGACAAGCTTGGCATCGGTGGTGGAAAGTTTTTGAAGTTGATTGTCAAGGAAGAGGTTACGGAGTACCTGGAGGCATAGGACAAGATTGGCAGAACTCAGCATGGTTTCCTTGAAGGAAAATCCTGCCTGACAAACATAGTGCAATTTTTTGAGGAAATTACAAGTGGTTTAGACAAGGGAGATGCAGTGGATGTTGTGTATTTGGATTTTCAGAAGGCCTTTGACAAGGTGCCACACATGAGGCTGCTAAACAAGATAAGAGCCCATGGAATTACGGGAAGTTACATACGTGGTTAGAGCGTTGGCTGATTGGCAGGAAACAGAGAGTGGGAATAAAGGGATCACATTCTGGTTGGCTGCCAGTTACCAGTGGTGTTCCACAGGGGTCCGTGTTGGGGCCGCTTCTTTTTACGTTGTATATCAATGATTTGGATTATGGAATAGATGGCTTTGTGGCTAAGCTTTCTGATGATACAAAGATAGGTGGAGGGGCCAGTAGTGCTGAGGAAACAGAGAGTCTGCAGAGAGACTTGGATAGATTGGGGGAATGGGCAAAAAAGTGGCAAATGAATTACAATGTCGGAAAGTGTATGGTCATGCACTTCGATAGAAGAAATAAACAGGCAGACTATTATTTAAATGGGGAGAGAATTCAAAGTTCTGAGATGCAACGGGACTTGGGAGTCCTCGTGCAGGATACCCTTAAGATTAACCTCCAGGTTGAGTCAGTGGTGAAGAAGGTGAATGCAATGTTGGCATTCATTTCCAGAGGAATAGAGTATAGGAGCAGGGATGTGATGTTGAGGCTCTATAAGGCACTGGTAAGTCCTCACTTGGAATACTGTGTGCAGTTTTGGGCTCCTTATTTAAGAAAGGATGTGCCGACATTGGAGATGGTTCAGAGAAGATTCACTAGAATGAGAGGGTTAACACATGAGGAATGTTTGACCGCTCTTGGACTGTACTCCTTGGAGTTTAGAAGAATGGGGGGGACTTCATAGAAACATTTCAAATGTTGAACGGCATGAAAAGAGGGGATGTGGCAAAGCTGCTTCCCATGGTGGGGGAGTCTAGTATGAGAAGACATGACTTGAGGATTGCAGGGCACCCATTCAGAACAGAGATGTGAAAAAAAAATTTTAGCCAGAGGGTGGTGAATCAATGGAATTTGTTGCCACGGGCAGCAGTGGAGGCCAAGTCATTGGGTGTATTTAAGGCAGAGATTGATAGGTATCTGAGTAGTCAGGGCATCAAAGTTTATGGTGAGAAGGTTGGGGAATGGGACTAAAAGGGAGATTGGATCAGCTCATGATGATGATGAAAACAAAACATAAAAGCAAAAGAGAAGGCATAGAATAGAGCAAAAATTAGTAGGCAGTTAATGGGTTGGGAAATTTTTCAAAATAAATGGAAGGCAACTAAAATAACACAAGGGGGTTAAATCATCGGGTAAAGTGGAGCTTGATAGGGTCTTGATCAATAAAGGCATCTAAGATTATGGGTTGAAGATAAGAGAATGGGGTTGAAAGGGAAAATAAATCAGGCATGATTGAAACTCTGAAAGGCATAACTGATGGGCCAAATGGTCTAATTCTGTTCCTATGTGACTAATAATCTTATTAAAGTGATTTTATGTGGGATCTACAAAATTACAGGGAGAACTTTGATAAGCTAGCCAGCAATATCAAAGAGGATACCAAAAGTCTTTTCAGATATATAGAGTGAAAGAGAGGCAAGAGTAGGTATCGGACTGCTGGAAAATGACGCTGGACAGATAGTAACTGGAGACAAAGAAATTAGATAAGATTAGATTCAAATTTACTGTCAATGTGCTGAGTACAGATACAAAGCCAATGAAATGCAATTAACATCTAACCAGAAATGCAAAAGAATAGTGTTATTTACAAAATAACTGCGTATAAAAAATAAGTGCTACCGCATACAGATATAAAAGTACTGAGAGTACAATATGGGTGCGATACTGCTTAGCGCTGTGATGTGAGGTTCAGCAGGGTCACAGCCTCAGGGAAGAAGCTCTTCCTGAGCCTGTTGGTGCAGGAGCGGAGGCTCCTGTAGCGCCTACCGGATGGGAAGAGGGTAAAAAGTCCATGGTTAGGGTGAGATGCATCCTTGATAATGCTTTTCACCCTGCCCAGGCAGCATTTATGGTAGATGTTCTCAATGGTGGGCAATTGGGTGCCGATAATCCACTGGGCAGTTTTCACCACCCGCTGGAGTGCTTTGCGGTCCGATATGGGACAATTGCCAAACCACACTGAGTTAGAGTTGGTGAGTATGCTCTCAATGGTACAGTGATAAAAATCCATCAGTATCCTGGGACAGAGGTGAACTTTCTTGATGCTCCGCAGGAAATAAAGACGCTGTAGATCAGGATGGAGGAGTTCAGGGATCAGGTGAGGTCATCGGAACTGTGGACACCAAGGAACTTCAAGCTCGATACACGCTCCACTACAGCTCCGTTGATGTAGATGGGGATGCGAGTGTGGCTCCTAGCATGCCTGAAGTCCACAATAATCTCATCGGTCTTCTGAGTATTAAGGGCCAGGTTGTTGTCGGCACACCACAAGGCCAGGTGCTGGACCTCGTCCCTGTAGGCCGTCTCGTCATCCCCTCAGATCAGGCCAACCACCGTGATGTTGTCTGCGAACATAATTATGGAGTGAGAACCATGTACAGGAATGTAGTGTTACGTACCCCGTAACTGGATCACTTACCAGCAAAGATAGAGAGGTCTGTTGAAGTCTGATGGCACTATTTTTAGAAGTTATTATTTATAAAGGGGCACAAAGGTAAGGTTAATACAAACATTCAGATAATATACATCGTCATTACTCAATCTAAAGCGCAGTTATAGTAATAATCAATAAGAAATTAGCTCTATCGTTGTCGAGGGGATAATGAATTGTCCAATGGAAATATACAGTTCAATGCAGTTCCACCAGCTGCTGTCTTTTGGTTGTCGCGGTGATGCACTTTGTTGGAGAAAGAGAGAGAAATAGGAATAGAATGGGAACAGTTATCGCTGTGGGTTTTCAAACCTTTATGATTTCGATCCTTCGGGAGTCCCGTTGGTGTGGCCGTTCACTTGTGGCCTTTCCTTTAGCTAAAGCCATTCTTCCGTGGTGAGGCCGCCAATCCCAGGCGAGGGAAAGATGCACATGAGCCCCCCCCACCGGCTGTCGCTATTAAATGCTGTCACAGGATTTCCAGCATGTCTTCTGGTGCTTCTGAGGGGCCGTCCTTACAGCCCCCCTTTTTATCTGGACTCACGGGGCCTCAGATGTCAATCAGGTTGGGATGATGCAATCTCTCACCGTCAGCCAGCCCACGTTGCCCTGAGGGTTTGCACGTAGCCTAGTCCCCATTCCACAAAAGTGTCTCCAATAAACAATGACCAATGTCACGTTATTATGCATCTCCAGGGAACTAGGTTTTCAGCTCGTCTCTCTCTCCCATTTCCTGGGTCCACTGACCTCCCCACCCCCTCCACTAGGGCTCTAGCGATTCTCAAAAAGGAGGGGGCTGGGTTCATAACAGTAGTCATAGGTGAAAAGGGAGTACAGAAGAGGGCTCAGCACACAGACTTGAGGCATGACGGTATTCAGGGTGAGAATGGAGGAGAGGTTGTCTAACTTAACAGATTGGGGTCTGTTAGTCAGAAAGTTCAAGGTCCAATTGCAGAGGGATGAGCTGATACCAAGCTGGCGAAGTTTGGCGATCAGCTTGGAGGGATCACAGTATTGAATGCCGAACTAGAGTCAATGAACAGCATTCTGATGTAAGAGTTGGGGCTGTCCAGGTGGGTCAGGGCAGAGTGAAGTGCCGTGGAGATGGCCTCTGTTGACCTGTCAGTGTGATAGACAAATGATGGGGGTCCAGGGTAGTGGGCAGACAGGATTTCAGATGTGATAGAACCAGTCTCTCAAAGCACTTTGCAATGGTGGGGGTGAGTGTAACTGGGTGGAAGTCATTCAGGCCCGTGGCAGTGGAATGCTTCGGCACTGGCACAATGGCGGTAATCTTGAAGCTTGAGGGGACAACTGCCTGGGCCAGGGACAGATTGAAAAAGTCCATGAACACCCTGGCCAACTACCCTACATGTCCCATTCCCATTCTGATATGCCTCCCCTACGTCAAAATGAATCCAAACTCAGGTTGGAGGAACAACACCTTATGTACCGGCTGGGTAGCCTCCAACCTGATGGCATGAACATTGACTTCTCTAACTTCCGTTAATGCCCCTCCTCCCCTTCATACCCCATCCCTGACATATTTAGTTGTTTGCTCATACTCCCTTTTCTTCTGTTCCACATCCAACCTTAATTTTTCCAACTCAAACTGAACCACCCCAACAGCTGGTTTTCTTTTCAGGGAACAGATCCAATACCCCGGCCAAAAACACATCCTTATCCATATAATACTAGGCTATGGCCCTCTGTATCTCCCACTTTTTCATTGACGACTTCACCTCTGTGAGATTTAATCGTTTTGCAATATTCACCAAGACGGTTTTTGTGGCATCCTCTAGCGCCTTCAAAGTCAGGCTTTCTAAAAATTTGTCTATACCCATCTTTGCTGGTTTCCTGTCTGGTTACCCATGCAACCAGATCAAATAACGGACTTATAGCCTGATTCACCGGCCCCCCAATTTGGTAATCAAATCTCGAGACGAGGCCCCAATTTGTTACGTACCCCGTAACCTGGTGTCTTACCAGCAAAGATAGAAGTATCCGTTGGAGTCTGGTACTATTTTCAAAACAGTGTTTATTAGTAAAATATACAAATCAATATCAGCAATGCAAATATACAGATAATACATTTTAGCAATACTAAACCTAAAAGTGTGGGTATAATAATAATCAATAATAAACAAGCTCTATTGTTGTCTAGGGGATAATGAATTATCATGGGAAAGTATAAAGTTCAGTTCTGTTCATGTAGGCTGAGGTAGTTGTTGGTTCTTTTGTTGTAACCGTTGGAGGGGGAGAGACCCCGTAAGTAGGGATAAAAGTGAGGTCTGGGGAGACACCCCTTAGACACACCAGGAGACACATGAGTGTTGAGTGTTGGAATCCAGGAGAAGGTTTGGGGATCGGGGACCAAACAAAGGATCGGTCAGTTTAACTCAGTGTTTATAGCTGGGCCGGTAGGGGCTTGTGTGTGTGTCCACCCTTGCCTGGGTGATGAGTCCACCACAGAAGAACGGTCTAGCTGAAGGACAGAGGGGTCATAACTGAATGGCCACAACACATCGACGGATCAAGAACGTAAAGGAAGGTTTGACTGACTGTAGCTGTCACTGTTCGCTTCCCTCTCTCTTTCTCTCTCTCTCCAACGATTAAAACACAAGAACCAACAACTACCTCAGCACGTATGAACTGAACTGAACTTTATATTCACATATGACAATTCATTATCCCCTAGACATCGATAGAGCTTGTTTATTATTGATTATTATTATACCCACACTTTTAGGTTTAGTATTGTTAATGTGTATTACCTGTATATTTGCATTGTTGATATTGATTTGTATATTTTACTAATAAACACTGTTTGAAAATAGTCCCACCAGACTCCAATGGATTCTTCTATCTTTGCTGGTCAGACACCCAGTTATGGGGTACGTAACACAGGAAACAAAGAAAAATTGTGAAACTTGTTCAAAGAAAACATCAAGCTCCCCACATACGCAAAAAAATTGTGCAAATGCCAAACAAAGAATGAGTGAAAACACCGAATATAAAAATGGCAGAGTCCAGGCATATTCAGTTCAGCTCAGTTCAGTTCAATCTACCACTGTATCGTTCATTATCTGAAGACTGTCCCAATCAAAATCATCCAAAATAGCAATAAAACAACCCAGAAACACATCATAACGCGAATTATAGAGTCCAATGCACCAATCGCATTGATTAAACCTTCTTTGAGGCCCAGGATTCCAGCACCATCAAGTGAGTGGCAGAGGGACACAGGGACCTTTCCCCAGGAGCAGTGAGTACGAGGAAAAGAGAGACCGGTCTCACTCCGACACCTTCCTACAGCAGCAGTGAGCAAGAGGCTGGTAGATGCTGCTAAACACGCACTCGCCTTGACGATTCCAATGTTCCTCGATGCTTTAATCTGGGAGACCGTTGAGAAAAGGAGTCGATCATGGACTTGTGCCCCGTCTCCAGGCTTCTTGGCTTTGAGGCCTCACACTTTGCTCAAACACCCTCAGAGACAGCGAGGTTTCGAGTGAACTCGGGTTAAGTTCAAAGCTCATTCAAAGCTCTTAGCAAATTTATATTCAAAGTTTGTATATGTCACTATATATTACATTGAGATTCATTTCTTGCAGGCATTTTTTTAATTAGTTTATTTTATACATCTTACAAATTAAAAAACCCCAAATCACAATGAGGAACATTAATACAGTGCAAAATTAAGCATACAATGACAATATGCTGCAAAGAAAGAGAATTTTTTAAAAAAGCACCTAAATTGAAGACAAGTAAACTTAGTATCCTCCCCAAGCCCCACAACACAATAAAAAAACTCCAGACCAACCACAACACAATATAGAGAATACATATCAGGACAATCAAGCTCCCAGACTGTGAATACACTCAGCAACAGAGGATAATAATGCCTACTACCAGAAAAAAAAGGGAGCTGAAAGCAAGGGATCGAAAAGAAAAAAACCCTAGTCAAGAAGAAGGTACTCGATAAAAGGTCCCCAGACCTTATGGAACTTTAGATCCGAATTAAGAACTGAATAATGGATTTTTTTCGAGGTCCAAGCAGACCATAATGTCGTTAAGCCATTGAGCATGAGTGGGCGGGGCAACATCTCTCCATCTAAGGAGGATCAAGCGTCTAGCCAGGAGAGAGGCAAAGAATAATATTCGGCATTTGGTCGGACTCAGATGTAAATCTGTCTCGCCCCAGAAACTGAACAAAGCAATTAAGCAGTTTGGTTCTAGGTGCTGATTCAGAATATACGATAACGTAGTGAAGACATCTTTCCAGAATTTCTCCAAGCTAGGACAGAAACAATACATATGAATGAGAGAGGCCTTGCCCCTCTCTTGCGGGCATTTTCATGGTGAAAATAAAGAAGTGCTGTAGAACTGCAAAAAGCTCTGGGCCTGTACTTGCTGGAGTTTAGAATGAGGGTGATCTCACTGAAACCTATCGAACGTTGAAAGGTCTGGATAGAGTGAATGTGAAGGACCAAAGGGCACAGCCTCAGAACAAAGAATGTCCCATCAGAACAGAAATGGAGGGAACTCTTTGCTGGGACTGGTGAACCAGTGGAATTCATATCCACTGGTGGGTGTGGAGCGCAAATCTTTGGGTATATTTAAAGCGGAGGTTGATAGGATCTTGATTAGTAAGGACGTCAAATGATGCGGGGAGAAAACAAGTGAACGGGGTTGACAGGGAAAATAAATCAGCCATGACTGAGTGGCAGAGCAGACTCAATGGGCCAAATGGCCTAATTCTACTCCTATGCCTTATAGTCTTAAAAGAAGACAAATTGCAAATTTAAAAAAATAACTCCGAGAGCATAAACTGTAGGGCGTTCTTGAAAGTGAGTGTATAGGTCGTAGAATCAGTTTGGAGTAGTAGTGAGTGAAGTTATCCACACTGGAACAGGAGCTTGATGGCTGTACAGTAATATTTCTTTATTTAGATATACAGCATAGTAACACATGCTTCCTTCCCAGCAAGCCTGACCTGTCTACTTACACCAATGTGACTAATTAAACTACTATCCCATACTAAAAACACAAAGTGCTGGCAGAACTCAGCAGGCCAGACAGCATCTATGGGAGGAGGTAGTGACGACGTTTTAGGCCGAAACACTTCATCAGTAGTTTCGACCCGAAACGTCATCACTACCTCCTCCCATAGATGCTGTCTGGCCTGCTGAGTTCTGCCAGCATTTTGTGTTTTTATTTATTCCCAGCATCTGCAGATTCACTCGTGTTACTATCCCATACTATCCCAGAATGTGGTCAAAACTGGAGCAGCCGGAGGTCACCCACATGGTCACAGTGATAGTACAAACTTCTTACAGACAGTGGCGAGAATTGAACCCAGGCCACAGTCGTCCCAGTGCCCAAGAAGAGCAGGGTGAGCGGCCTCAATGACTATCCAGTTGAACTCACAATAACTGTGATAAAGTGCTTTGAGAGGTTGGTCTTGGCCAGAATCAATTCCTGCCCAAGGAAGGAGCTGGACCTGATGCAATAATCACTACAATAAGTCTACTGCAGATGTAATCTCACTGGCTCTTCAGTCAGCCTCGGATCACCTGGATAATAGTAATACCTACATCAGGCTGCTGTTTATTGGCTATAGCTCAGTGTTCAACACAATCATTCCCTCGGTACTATCAAGTTCCAGAACCTGGGGCTCCACACCTTCCTCTTCAGTTGGATGTAGTCTGTGCAGATCGGAAATACCATTTCCTACTCGCTGACAATCAACACTGTTGCACCTCAAAGATGTGTGCCAGCCCACTGCACTACTCTCAACACCCATGACTGTGTGGCAAGGCACAGCTCAAATGGCATCTATAAACTTGCCAATGACATGGTTGCCAATGACTCATCTATTATTGGCACTATTTCAGAAGGTGAAGGTGGAGACGTACAGGAGTGAGACAGATCAACTGGTTGAGTAGTGTTCCAACAACAACCTTCCAGTCGGTGTCAGTAAGACCAAGGAGTTGATTGTGGACTTCAAGAAGGGCAAGTGGAGGGAACACACACCGTTCCTCATAGAGGGATTAGCAGCGGAAAGGGTGAGCAGTTTCATGTTCCTGGGTGTCAGCTTCTCTGAAGCTCTATTCTGGGCTCAACATATTTATGCAGTTACAAAGAGGGCACAATGACGGTTATATTTCATTGGGAATTTGAGGTGAATTGGACATTTTTAACCTCTCACTGCTACAGTCAGAGATTCACACCTGCTTCAAAAGGGCAACAATCATACCAGTGCCCAAGAAGGGCAGTGTGCTTCAACAACTATCATCCAGTGGGACTCAGATCTGCTGTGATGAAATACTTTGAGAGGTTGATCACAGCCAGAATTACCTCTTAACTAAACAAACTTGAACCCACTGCAATTTGCCTAGTTCTACAGCAGATGCAATCTCACTGGCTCTCCACTTGGTCTTGCATCACCTGGGCGACAGCAATACTTCCATCAGGGTGCTGTTAATTGATTACAACTTAGCGTTCTACACATTCATATCCTCAGTTCTAATCAAAAAGCTCCCAGAATCAGGGCCTCTGGACCTCCTTCTGTAACTGAATCCTTTACTTCCTCACTGGGTTCCAAAGAAGGCAAGACAGTGGCTGTATTTCATTAAGAGTTTGAGAAGACATGGTATGTCACCACATACTCCAGCAAGTTTCTACAGATGAACTGTGGAGAGCACTCTAACCGGATGCATCGCCATTAGCATGGAGGGGTCACTGCACAGGATCAGAAAAAGCTGCAGGAAGTATATATACAACATTGCAATTTATGGTCTTTTATTATATATTGCAATATTCTGCTGCTGCAGAACTACAAATTTCAAGCATATGCTTGAACTTGATACCAATTCATTGGCACGGTGAACAATGTGCTAACCTTCAACGTTTACTGTGCCGCCCAATAATAACTGTTCCCTCCCGATGGCATTTCTAAGAAGTGAGCATGGCTTGGAAGGAAGCGTCCTCTTGTGGCAGTGCTCCACGTCAATGTGGTGAATGGTGGGAAGAGTTTTGTCTGTGATGGACTAGGCTGTGTCCACCATGATCTGACACCACGTCTACGGTCATGTCTAAAACCAGATGGCAAAGGGTTGGACTGGAGATGCTAGGAAATTCCCATGGAATTTGGAAATTTCATGGAATAATCAGCATGGCTTTGACAAGGGCAGGTTGTGCCTTATGAGCCTGATTGAATTTTTTGAGGATGTGATTAAACACATTGATGAAGGTAGAGCAGTAGATGTGTAGCAGTCGGTGACTTGGATAGGCTGGGTGAGTGGGCAGATACTTGGCAGATGGCATTTAATGTGAATAAGTGTGAGGTTATCCACTTTGGGAGTAAGAACAGAAAGGCAGATTATTATCTGAATGGTGTAGAGTTAGGTAAGGGAGAAATACAAAGAAATCTCGGAGTCCTTGTTCATCAGTCACTGAAGGTGAATGAGCAAGTGCAGCAGGCAGTGAAGAAGGCTCATGGAATGTTGGCCTTTATGACAAAGGGAATTGAGTACAAGAGCAAGGAAATCCTCTTGCATTTGTACAGAGCCCTGGTGAGACCACACCTGGAGGATTGTGTACAGTTTTGGTCTCCAGGGTTAAGGAAGGACATCCTGGCTGTAGAGGAAGTGCAGCGTAGATTCACAAGGTTAATTCCTGGGACGTCTGGACTGTCTTACGCAGAAAGGTTAGAGAGACTGGGCTTGTACACGCTGGAATTAAGGAGATTGAGAGGGGATCTGATTGAAACATATAAGATTATTAAGGGTTTGGACAAGATAGAGGCAGGAAATATGTTCCAGATGCTGGGAGAGTCCAGTACCGGAGGGCATGGTTTGAGAATAAGGGGTAGGTCATTTAGGACAGAGTTAAGGAAAAACTTCTTCTCCCAGAGAGTTGTGGGGGTCTGGAATGCGCTGCCTTGGAAGGCAGTGGAGGCCAATTCTCTGGATGCTTTCAAGAAGGAGCTAGATAGGTATCTTATGGTTAGGGGAATCAAGGGATATGGGGACAAGGCAGGAACCGGGTATTGATAGGAATTGATCAGGCATGATCTCAAAATGGCGGTGCAGGCTCGAAGGGCTGAATGGTCTACTTCTGCACCTATTGTCTATTGTCTCTGTAGTGCATATGGATTTCAGCAAGGCATCTGATAAGGTACCCCATGCAAAGCTTATGGAGGAAGTAAGGATACATGGGATCCAAGGGGGTCATTTCTTTGGGGATTCAGAACTGGCTTGCCCACAGAAGGCAAAGAGTGGTTGTAGATGGGTCATATTCTGCATGAAGGTCAGTGACCAGTGGCATGCCTCAGGGATCTGTTCTGGGACCCTTACTCTTCGTGATTTTTATAAATGACCTGGATGAGGAAGTGGAGGGATGGGTTAGTACGCTTGCTGATGACACAAAGGTTGGGGGTGTTGTGTATAATATGGAGGGCTGTCAGAGCTTACAGCAGGACATTGATAGGATGCAAAACTGGACTGAGAAGTGGCAGATGGAGTTCAACCCTGATAACTGTGAAGTGGTTCATTTGGTAGGTCAAATATGATGGCAGAATATAGTATTAATGGTAAGACTCTTGGCAGTCTGGAGGGCCAGAGGGATCTTGGGGTCCAAGTTCATAGGAAGTTCAAAGCAGCTGCACAGATTGACACCATGGTTAAGAAGGCATGCAGTGTATTGGCCTTCATCAATCGTGGAATTGAATTTAGGAGTCGAGAGGTAATATTATAGCTATATTGGACCCTAGTCAGACCCCACTTGGAATACTGTGCTCAGTTCTGGTCATCTCACTATAGGAAGGATGTGGAAGCCATAGAAAGAGTGCAGAGGAGATCTACAAAGATGTTGCCTGGATTGGGGAGCATGCCTTATGAAACCAGGTTGAGTGAACTTTGCTTTTTCTCCTTGGATAAATGGAGGATGAAAGGTGACCTGATAGAGGTGTACAAGATGATGAGGGGCATTGGTCATGTGGATAGTCAGGCCAGGGCTGAAATGGTTGCCACAAGAGGACACAAGTTTAAGGTGCTTGGGGAGTAGGTACAGAGATGTCAGGGGTAAGACTTTTACTCAGAGAGTGTTGAGTGCATTAGGGTTAGGGTAATGGGTTAGGGTTAGGCTGCTGGTAATGGTGGTGGAGGCGGATACAATCGGGTCTTTTAAGAGACTTTTGGATAAGTATATGGAGCTTAGAAAAATAGAGGGCTATGAGTAAGCCGAGTAATTTCTAAGATAGGGACATGTTCGGCACAACTTTGTGGGCTGAAGGGCCTGAATTGTGCTGTAGGTTTTGTATGTTTTCTATGAAATAAATCTGATGAAGAAACATCCACAGCAGTATAGAAACTATGTGATTAACTTAATTCATCTAATATTCACCCTGCTATTACTTTGAGTGCTGGAAATTCCGTCTCCAAACCTCACTGCCTCTCTCTACACACATAGATCATTCCTCAATAGTGACTTTGGACCACAATTTTATGCACAAGAGATTCTGCTAATGCGGGAAATCTTGAGAGAAAAAGAAACACAAGATGCTGGATCAGCGATGCTGAGCAACTCTTCTTTTTTTTTGTATTTCAGCCAAGAAATTCCTGCTTTGCCATTACTTCTCCTGTGAGTTCTTGTTTCAAAGGTAATGATAGAGCATATTTAACTCGTTTAAACTTGCTATATAAGTGAATATCATTTGGCTAGGCTTTGAGAGAGGATGTTAGAATGACATTTCACCAGATCTTGGAGATTACTTGCCCCATGAACCGGATTAATTCCTCCAGATTACCCTGTAGCAGCAGTGATAGTGACCTGTAAGGGGTTTCTGTAGACCAGGCCCTGACGCCTCTGCGTCACCTGTTACAGTAACTCAGGGGTGTAGATGCCGGAGGCAGTGTGGGAGAGAATAGAGGCACAGGGGGTGCATTGGCAATATCATCCATGCTGAGTTGGGGGCTAGCCCCCTCCCATTAGTGCTGCTCCCTCCGCATTCAGTCCCTGGAAAATTATGTGGATTGCTTGCGGCTGACCCAGTATGAGATAAGTTGATTAGCCCTCATCTGTTGAACTAGCATGAGACGAGGAACTGTTATGCACTTGTTCTTCCAGAAACGTGACTCAAGGACAGCATCACATGAACCCTCAAACTTGAGGCCACACCACTTAGAGATTTGTGCTCATGTTTCTTTTGTGACTGGATGTGCTAGCACAACTATATGTGCTGGCTGACTGTATTTGCTGTGTTTTACATGCGTGTACATGTGTATGGTTGAATGACAATTAAACTTGAACTTCAAAATGATGTTTTTATATTTCAATGTGCAAATGAAGCTAATCTTTTAATCTTTACCTTTAAAAGACGTAACTCAATAGATTACAGGAAACTAATTCTCAACATGCTAATTCCTCAAGCCACTGTGGCAGAAGTTCAAGTTCAAGGTTAGTTGTTATTCAACCGCACACATAAATACAGCCAAATAAATCTGTTCCTCCCTGGCCAAAAGCACAAACACAGTACCAACAGTCACACACAGCAAAAGGTACATACAACAGATATGATTATGATAATAGTAAACAGATAATATATAGCACAGGTCTCTGAGCGGCATGTCCTGAAGATTAACGGTGCATGCGATGTTGTCCTGGAGCCAAGTTTCTGCAAGAAGAAGCCTGCAGCAGTTCTTCACTGAGCACAAGTGCAGCCGCAGATGAACACAATCCAGCTTGTCTTCCACTGAACCAACACTTGAGCCGCTGGCCCCCAACCTATCTGTGCCACATTGGCCCTGGCGTCTCCTCCCTTCCTGTGCAATTGCAACAGGCGACCCCCAACCCCCCCTCCCCCCCCCCCCCCCGGCACAAGGCCTGGTCTGTGCAACAACAGAGATCACACAGTTCACCCGCCATCAGTCTCGCCAGAGAACCAGACTTGAAGTTTTCATCATTACTCATGACCAACAGGGTCTTGCAATCTGAAGGAAACCATACAAGACAATCAGTTGCACCATTTATTGGAGCGCATACTGCCTCTGCACACCACCTCTGGCACCTTCCTCCCTGGATGCTGTAGCAAGCAACACAGTACGCAACAAGTCCAACCAGTTGTAATAAGGACATAAAGGATGAACAATTACTCCTTGCTCGGACCCAGAGAGAATGCAGTGACTGGGCATGCGCCATTAGGCGACAATCAAAATTCTGTGATTACATCAGTGATTGCAAGACAAGGCACACGGTTTGGTTTCTCAGTTCCCTCTGGAATGTGCAGGCTTGTAGTAAACCCAGTGGGTATTTCCCTCTTCCCTGGGTGTGTTTTGACTCCCTATTTCCTCTATGCTAATCATATCAAAGATTGCATGCCTGTGACAATCCTGTTTTCCTTCATCCTAGGCTGCTGGTGGAAGAAGAAGGGGGAAACCAAAGATTTTGCTGGGGAACTGGAACTGCTGTCCTAAGATGGTCTTCTGAAGTGGAACGCCACATGTCACAGCCTTAAGATTGTTCAATGTCTTGCAGATGCTCTGATGGAAAGGTTGGGAGGGAGGTACAGACTGCTCCAAGGTTGACAAAAGGCTTTTATTCCTTTAAAGGATGGGGGCTCTGCTAGCTGAGGCAGCATTTAATTAACAAATGAACTTTCTCAGCCTTCCAGCCAGGTATAGGTATTGATTTAAACTGATGTTTCACTGACAATCTCTGCCATCTTGATCAGGCATGATGCCTGGACTTGTCTTGTCTGGTGGCGTATATACACCTGTCTCTCCTGATTGGTTAGTCCTCAACCAATCAGCTTTCTGCTGTCTCACATTGTTTCCAAACAAGTTCCAGTCCAATCAAAAACATTTATGGAGATGTATAAATCATGAGGGGCATAGACAGGGTGAATGAAGGATTCCCTAAAAGTTAATTTGCAGTTTGAATCTGTGGTGAGGACGGCAAATCAAAGGGTAACAATCATTTCAAGAGGACTGGAATATAAAAGCAAGGATGTCATATTGAGACTTTTCAAAGCACTAGTGAGGCCTCAACTGGAGTTTTGTGAGCAGTTTTGGGCCTCTTATCTGAGAAAAGATGCCCTGAAACTGGAGAGGATTCAAAGGAGATTCAGGAAAATTATTCCGGGATCGAATGGCTTATAATAATAAGAGTACCTGATGGCTCTGTGTTTGTATTCACAAGAATTCAGAAGAATGAGAGGCGACTCCCACTGAAGGGTGAAAGGTCTTGATAGAGAGGATGTTTCTGACAGTGGGAGAATCTAAGACCAGACAACACAACCTCAGAATAGAGTGGTCTCCTTTTAGAATGGAGTCAAGGAGGAATTTCTTAGCCAGAGAGTGGTGAACCTTTGGAATCCTTTGCCACAGTCAACTGTGGAGCCCAAATCTGTAAGTATATTTAAGGCAGAGGTTAATGGATTCTTGATTGGTCAGAGCATGAAGGGATATGAGGAGAAGGCAGGAGATTGTGGCTAAGAAGAAAACTGGACCAGTCATGATGAAATGAAGAAACAGATTCAATGGGCCAAATGGTTATGGTCTTATGGACAAGAGGAATTCTTTAGCTGTTTAGGCAGCAGGAAGATGGGATGAGCGTGGATGTCTGCAAAATGGAGGAGATATGGGTGAGAGCAGCATAAATGGTGGAGGAAGCAAAACCCCATTTTTTGAAGAAGGAGGACATTCCTGTTGCCCTGGAAAGGAAAGCCTCATCCTGGGAACAGATGTGGTAGAGATGAAGGAACTGAGAAAAGGAAATAGCTTTTTTTTTATGGGAGAAATTACGGAGAAAGCAGGGTGGTAAGAGATATAGTCTGGATTGCCGTGTGAATTGGTGGGTTTATAAAAGGTATCGGTAGACATTCTGTGTCCAGAAATGGAGAAGGAGAGGTCAAGAAAGGAGAGAGGTGTCAGAAATGGATCAAGTGAATATAAGGGCAGGGTGGAAGTCACAGGCAAAATTGACCAACACGATGGGTGCATGAATCGATACCAATGCAGTCATCGATGTCATGCAGAAAAATTTGGGCAGCATTACCAGGGAAGGCATGGAACATGGACTGTTCTATGTAGCCTATGAACCGTTAGGAGCAGCTTGGTGCCTTGCAGGTGCCCATGGTTACCCCTAGTGTTTGGAGAAGCTTCCTTAGAATGCTCATCTGGTTGACATCTTACAGTTAGCCCATAAAAATGTCTCAACTCGAAGTACCTCCCCGGTTACGCTATCAAATCAGTCTTGTAACATTGAGTCTGATTGGTTGGCTCAACAGCGGATGGCTTTCACCATAGCTGCTCCTGCTTTAATTTCTGACAGTAGGTGGACAGGAGCAAGATGGAGAAATGGTCAGACTTTCCAAACTGAGGGCAGAAAAGTGTTTAGTAGGCACTGCAAAAGGGAGAGCAGCAGTGGTCGAGTATGCTTACTTTCTGTGTGTTCACCTGCATGTGTTGGCAGAACTTCAGGTAAGCTCTGATCAGTGAGGCTTGGTTAAGGTCTCCAGCAATGATGAAGGCAGCCTTTGGGTGAGTGCTTTCATGTATACTGATGTTTTTGCAAAGTTCATTGAGAGCCAGATTGGTCTTGACCTGTTCGAGTTTCTACTGAAGTGATAAAACCAAAACTGAGGGAATCTAACAGGAGAGGACATTGGAACATGGTTTCTTCAGTAGGCTGGTTGCAGAAAAGGAGGAGGGGAACCAGAGATGGGTGATGAGCAAATGAGAAGAGGAGGGATGAGAGGGTAAACCAAATTATGACTGGAACCCAATGCACAAAGAATGCAGGAAAATGGAGGAGATGAAGGCTTCAGTCCCCTATTCAGGAACATCATAGTTTAACTATCTTTCTTGCTCAGTATGTTGCAAGAATGTGTGGTTGGGTGGTTTTGGTGGCAGAAATTACAAGACATTACTAATACTAACTTTTTTTCTTTGAATCTTCAGTCGGAGTTTGTCATTGAAATGTTGGTTAAAGTTGATACCTGTACCTAGCTGGAAGCCTGAGGAGAGTTTATACGCCAGGAAAGCACTAGATCTTTTTTCACCCAACTTTACAGAAATCTTGCCCTAATGCATCTACACTAATCTCACAACATTCGCATTTTATCCTCCTCATATAACCTATATAAAGTATTTATTTTTATTATTATTGTGTTATTCATGTTATTTTTATTTGTGCTGCATTGGAGCCAGTGTAGCAATTATGTTCTTCTTTACACAAGTACACAGGAAATCACGTCAAACAGTCTTGAATCTTGGTCTTACTGACATTAAATGGACACCACTCAACCAGCTTCCATCACAACAGAATACGTTATTCCCTTCATGTTGAATTAAACTTGTAACACACACAAGGTAATTTCTGTTCTTATTTCCAGTTTAAAACTTAAATTATTTTAAGTCCATGTTTTCTATTTAGTTTTCCAGACCATCCAATCCTGACTGCCAATTGTCTTTGGACTTGAGGCGTCCATTTTTCCTACCCCAATTTTGTTTTGGGATAAGAGAGACAAGCACTGGCATATTTTCCATTACCATTCATTTTTTTTACAAAACCCCCCTAGTTCTCAGGACGTTAGAACTGATAATCACCCCTGTGGTGAACTACATATACCTGTCTGGACACGCCCCCCCCCCCCCCCCGCTGACTGCTCCTGTGGCTCCTCCCATGGACCCCGGTATAAACGCGATTGGAGACACAGCCCTGGCCTCAGTCTCCAGGATGTTGTGTGGTGGTCAATTGCTGCTTGTTCTTTCTTCCAGCCAATAAAACCCTATATCTCGCCTTAGGTCTCCGAGAGTTATTGATGATGCATCAACCCTGTTGATAGGACCTGTCTCCATCTTGAACCAGTTGTTCAACATTTTTGCAATCATAGTTTTAGTGTTTGATTCACCCTTTCCGCAATTTCACGAGACTGTGGTCTACAGGGTGTATGAAATCTCAGCTTGATCGCTAACATTGCCATGACATCTTCCATATCTGCGCTGTGAAATGTGTGCCTTGATTCAATTTGAAACTCCAGTGTAGTCTCCACCAAATGAGTATCCGTTCCAGTATGATTTTTGCAGTGGCTTTTGCTGTGTTTGTCTTAGCCGGGAAAGCTTCTACCCACTTCATAAAGGTATCCATTACTACCAGGATATATCTGTACCCTCCTGAGGTGGGCAGTAAGGGACTAACAATGTGTAGGCCTCCATTAGTCATGATAGACCATGGATTTGTTCCATGGAAAGTTTCCAGGGCACAAGCCTGGGCAGGGTTTTTTTTTAAAATGGAAGACCGGCAGTTGTCCAAGCTCTAAGTCTCCCCTCTCCACACCACTGATGTTGTCCAAGGGAAAGGAATTAGTAGGGAGCAACAATATCTATATGCAAATTAGTTCAAAGCCCTTGCAATGGTCTGAAGTGACGAAGGGCTCGGTAGAGAAGTCTGCGGCATCACTGCCTGGTATTGGAATTCTAAGCATGGAAAGTCAGAGGCTTTCAAAAAGTGGTGAACTCAGCCAGTTAAGTCACGGGCTCAGCTCTCCCCACCATGGGAAATGTCCGCCTCTGAAGCGGCTGTACATCTCAAATTGAAACAATGAACTAGCAGCTACAATTCACGCCTTTTTTCAATGATATGGGTGCGTGTGGGTGAATGTGGTTTAACGTATCTACTGACAACAGTTTGAAAAATCAGTCTAGGGTGTCACTTTCATTTCCATCTTTTTAATGCATCACATTCTGTAACATACATCTCTGAACTTTCTGCATGAAACGAAACTTACTGCAATATCTGCAAACCTTATTGCCAGAGCTTCCCATGAAGACCTTTGGAAACTATAAACATAGAAAGCCTACAGAACAGTACAGACCTTTTGGCTCACAAAGCTGTGCTGAACATGATCTTCGTTTAGAAATTACCCAGGGCTACCCATATCCCTCTATTTGTTGAAACTCCAGGTCCCTATCCAGGAGTCTTTTAAAAGACCCTATCATATTTTAAATCGAAGCAAGAGGTGGGGAGGGAAGAGGTAAAAGAAGCTCGGAGAGAAGCTGTTTTTATTTAATTGATAGGGGCAAAGAAGCTAGACTGCGCAGGCGCGTGACGTAGCGCGCCAAAGGTTTAAAAGAAAGACTGCAATATACAGCGGCCATCGTCGGAGTGGACTGAGGCACAGTGGGACAGCTTTGGCTCAATCAGGCTTCAGCGAGAACGGGCAGAGGCGAGGTTTGAACGGGGCGCGACCGCAAGCGCGTGAAAGTCGGCTTCTGAGATCAGCGTGGGAATTTAAAAAACAAGCAGTGGCTGAGTATGAACTTCACTCCAGCTGAGGTAAGGCCGGATAAGCTCCTTTAATTAATCTAATTAGATCAGGAGTAGGTAATGGAGGCAGCAGTTAGGGCAGTTGAGTGCTCCGTTTGCAGGATGTGGGAAGTCAGGGCGAGCACAGCTGTCCCTGATGACTACACCTGCAAAAGGTGCATCCAGCTGCAGCTCCTGACAAACCGTGTTAGGGAGCTGGAGCTGGATGAACTTTGGATTATCTGGGAGGCAGCAGCAGAAAAAGACAGGAGTTTCAGGAAGATAATCACCCCTAGGATTCAGGAGACAGGTAGTTGGGTGACTGTCAGGAGAGGGAAGGGAAACATGTGAGACTAGGTGAGTGTAAGCATTCGGCACGGACTAGAAGGGCCGAGATGGCCTGTTTCCATGCTGTAATTGTTATATGGTTCATCAGGATGATTCCAGAATTAAGCTGTTAACATATGAAGAGTGTTTAGGAGCTTTGGAACTGTATTCACTGGAATTTAGAAGAATGCGTGGAGGATCTCATTAAAACCTTCTGAATGTTGAAAGGACAATATAGAGTTGATGTGGCAAGGATGTTTCCTATGGTGGGGGTACCCAGAACTAGGGGGCTCAGCTTTAAAACTTTTTAGAATGGAGGTGAGGAGGATTCTTTCTTTTAGCCAGAGAGTGGCGAATCTGTGGAATGCTCTGTCACAGTCTGTGGTGGAGGGCAAGTCCATGGCTATATTTAAGGCATAACTTAATCGTTTCCTAATCCTTCAGGACATCAAGGTATATGGCAGGAAGGCAAGTGTTTCAGGTTGAGTGGGAACGGGATCAGCCATGATGGAATGCTAGAGCAAACTCGATGGGCTGAATGGCCTAATTCTGCTCCTGTCTTATGGTATCTTGAATGTCAATGATCCCTCCTATCTCTTTGATACTTCCATTACCACCATCAGACAGGAGATACCATTGTATTAGGACAAGGACTTTTGGGATGGGAAACACCATCTTCCCCCGGCTACTGAACTCCCTGACACCACCCAGGTGTCCGTACTTATGAAGTGCCAGGCGTGTTTTACCTTCCCACCCTGTTTCTGTAAAAATGCCATCCCTTTCTCTCAGTTCCTCTGTCTCTACAGTATCTGCTCTCAGGTTGAGGCTTTTCATTCCAGAACTAAGGAGATGTCCTCCTTCTTCAAAGGAAGGGGTTCCCTTCATCCAACATCAACGTTGCGCTCAAGGACATGTCTTCCACTCTGTGCACGTCTGCCTTCACCCCATCATCCTGCTACCCCTCCAGGGATAGGATTCCTCTTGCCTTCACCGACCACCCAATTAGCTTCCACGTCCAGCACATAATTCTACTTGACTGTTGCCATCTCCAACATGATCTCGCCACCAAGCATATCTTTCCCTCCCTCTAACCCCCTCCACTTCCTGTTTTCCTCGGGGATCACTCCCTACATGACTCCCTTGTCCATTCGTCCCTCACCACTGATATCCCTCCTGGCACTTATCCTTGCAAGTGGAACAAGTCCTCTACCTGCCCATACACTTCCTCCTTCACTGCCTTTCAGGCACCAAACAGATCTTCCAGGTGAGGCGACACTTCACCTGTAGATATGTTGGGGTCATCGACTGTATCAGGTGCTCCTGGTGTGGCCTCCTGTATACTGATGAGACACAAAGTAGATCTCAGGACCGCTCTGCCGAGTACCAATACTCCATCTGCCAGAAAAAATGGAATCTCCCAGTGGCCGCCCTTTTTAAGTCCTCTTCACATTCCCGTTCTGACATATCAGTCCATGGCCTCTTTTACTGCCAAGATGAGGACACACTAGGTTGGAGGAGCAACACCTTATTTTCTGTCTGGGTAGCATCCAGTCTGAAGACATGAACCTCAATCTCTCAAACTTCTGATAATTATTCCGCCTCATTCAACATTCCCCATTCCCATTTCCCCCTCTCACCTTATCTCCTTACTTGCCCATCACCTCCCTCTAGTGCTCCTCCCCTTCCCATTTTTCCATGGCCTTCTGTCCTCTCCTATCAGATTCCCCCTTCTGCAGCCCTTTATCTTTCTCTTTCTTTTTCAATATTTTATTGATTACTTGCAGAGATGAATACAAATACATTATGATATTGTGAAAACAGAAACAAAATTGAAATGCCCCATATCTGTGTATAGTAAATTAAATGTGATGTCGAAAAGGGATATTTTATTCTAATCTAAAACAAAATCAAAACCCCATAACAAAAAAAAAAGAAAAAGAGAAAAAAATCAGCTGTTTGGTTAAAAGAAAGAAAAAAAAACTCCTGGACATATACTCATAAATTCAAACATATAATAGCCATCAACATTGCAGAACAAGTCAATGATTGTGAAAGTAGTTGGAAAACGGTCCCCACAATGTGAAAAAATCTTATCTTGGTACAGAAATAGAACACCTAATCTTTTCTAAATTTAAACATGACATAACATCAATCAACCAATGGTATGAGTAGGTGAAGCGGCATCTTTTCATTTAAGCAACAAAACTCTTCTGGCTAAAAGAGAAATAAAAGCCAAAATATGCAAATAATTCGGCTTAAGAGTAAAATCATTTCTTCCAACAATGCCAAACAAGGCAGTCAGAGGGTTGGGTTTAAAGTTTACTTTAAAAAGCTCCGAGAAAGTTTGAAATACTTCTTTCCAAAATTTGTCAAGCCACGGGCAGGACCAAAACATATGAATTAGAGAGGCCTCTTTGACCTTACCCCCATTACAATATGGAGAAAAATCTGAGTAAAAACAAGCAAGCTTATCTTTAGTCATATAGGCTCTATGAATCACTTTAAATTGTAAAAGTGAGTGACGTGCACATAACAAAGAGGAGTGAATAAGTTTAAAAATTTCATTCCAAGTATCCTCATCAATTGAAATCTGTAGGTCTTCTTCCCAGAGGTTTTTAATTTTATCTAACAGAAAGTTTCTTATTGTCAACAACATACTATAAATATTAGAAATACATCCATTATGAAAAAGTTTCAGAGTAAAAAATTGTATCAATTAGATTCTTATCTGGACATTCAGGAAATGTATGAAGTTGAGGATGCAAGAAGTCTCTAATTTGTAAATATCTAAAAAAGTGAGTGTTACGTACCCCTTAACTGGGTGTCTGACCAGCAGAGACAGAAGAATCCGTTGGAGTCTGCTGGTACCAAACTAGAGGTGTTTATTAGTAAACAACACAATACAATATCGAAAATGCAAATATACATGTAAAATAAGTTAGTAGTAATAAACCTAAAAGTGTAGGAATAATAATAATCAATAATAAACAAGCTCTATCGATGTCTAGAGGTAAATGAATTGTCATAGGAAAGTATAGAGTTCAGTTCATAAATGCTGAGGTGGTTATGGTTGTTGTATTGAAATCGTTGGAGAGAGAGAGAGAGTGAGTGAGATGTAACAGCAACAGCTGCGGCAGACAAACCTTTTGCGGCTTTCTTAATCCATCATGTCGTTGTGGTTATTCAGTTATGACCCCTCTGTTCTTCAGCTAGAACGTTCTTCTGTGGTGGACTTGTCACTCTGGCATGAGTGGATACACACACAAGTTCCCACCGGCCCTGCTGTAACACTGTGACCTTTACTGACCGATCTCCTGAGTTCAGTCTCCGAAGCTCCCACCTCTCTGTGGGTTCCCAACGCTCAATCAGTGTCCACTGGTGTGTCTGAAGGGTGTCTCTCCAGACCTGTCTTTTTATCCCTACTAATGGGGTCTCAGCTATCCATCAACTCTGAATGACCGTGTCCATCAAATCAGGCCACTCTTGCTATCTCCTGAGGAATTTTAACGAGCAAAGTAAAGTCCTTGTAGTGGAAGGGAAATAATCCAGGAAGAGTCAAAATACAGTAAATCAACAGTCTCTCTCCCCCTCTTATCTGTAGCAAATGTTCTTGCCTGGGCTTTATCTCTCTCTCACGAGCAGCATAACAGCAATAGTTTGTAGTTCTCAAGAGGGGGGTTGGGAATGGTTAACTCTGCACCCCATTGTCAATCAGGTCTGTTCATCACTCCTAACAAAGTTAAGAATGAGTCTCAAAGGAATGGATCCGATCAGGCAATCCCACACTGGACACTACAAAATGATGTTTAGTTGCTGAAGCCAAGTGATTCACACCAAATGTCCCGTGCTTTTTGCCTTTTGGGTAAAAATTTAACTGAAATTATTGAGAAATATACCTGACATAATCACCATATATACCTGAAATATAATCACTATGTACTAGCTATTTACTATACTATGTAATCACTCCTATGTACTGAATATTACTATGTATTATTTTACTAGAGACATTTTACTATGTATTGTTTTACTAGATACCTTGTGTTCTCTTAGCTACATACTATGGCAGTTAAAGAACATCTCTTTATCCTTAGCAGCACTAATTAGCTGAAATGTGCCCCATATATTATAGACAATAGACAATAGACAATAGGTGCAGAAGTAGACCATTCAGCCCATCGAGCCTGCACCGCCATTTTGAGATCATGGCTGATCAATTACTATCAATACCCGGTTCCTGCTTTGTCCCCATATCCCTTGATTCCCCTATCCATAAGATACCTATCTAGCTCCTTCTTGAAAGAATCCAGAGAATTGGCCTCCACTATCTTCCAAGGCAGTGCATTCCAGACCCCCACAACTCTCTGGGAGAAGACATTTTTCCATAACTCTGTCCTAAATGACCTACCCCTTATTCTCAAACCATACCCTCTGGTACTGGACTCTCCCAGCATCTGGAACATATTTCCTGCCTCTATCTTGTCCAATCCCTTAATAATCTTATATGTTGCAATCAGATCCCCTCTCAATCTCCTTAATTCCAGCGTGTACAAGCCTAGTCTCTGCAACCTCTCTGCGTAAGAAAGTCCAGACATCTCAGGAATTAACCTCGTGAATCTACGCTGCACTTCCTCTACAGCTAGGATGTCCTTCCTTAACTCTGGAGAACAAAACTGTACACAATACTCCAGGTGTGGTCTCACCAGGGCTCTGTACAAATGCAAGAGGATTTCCTTGCTCTTGTATTCAATTCCCTTTGTAATAAAGGCCAACATTCCATTAGCCTTCTTCACTGCCTGCTGCACTTGCTCATTCACCTTCAATGACTGATGAACAAGGACTCCGAGATTTCTTTGTATTTCTCCCTTACCGAATTCTACACCGTTCAGATAATAATCTGCCTTCCTGTTCTTACTCCCAAAGTGGATAACCTCACACTTATTCACATTAAATGCCATCTGCCAAGTATCTGCCCACTCATCCAGCCTATCCAAGTCACCCTGAATTCTCCTGTACAATAGAATGGCTTATGAAGAGATAACGGTGGCTGACAGGATGGTATGAACAGGAAATGTAATGTGAGGGAGGTTAAGGAGGCTGACTGAGAAACAACCGTGGCCAGCAATGAGGCCCAAGATGTGAACTGGAAAGAAATACTTGTGGCGCACAGAGAGCTGGGCAAGTGCATTTGATTAGTTAATGTATAGATGATATGCAGCTAAAACTTGATTGGGTATGCTGATAAAACCGAAATGTAACTGAGATAAGAAATTACTATAAAGAATGCTGTACACCGGAGCTCGGCGGGCTTTCGGTGACAAGTTCATTGATTGCCTCAGCCTTTGTTTGCAAATAAAGGTTTAAACTTCTCGAAGAATTGTCTGCGTCTCCTGGTCATTTCAAGTAACTACGACAAAATCTCTCCCTTAAAAACAAAAAAAAATTGTTGTGAAGTGGGGAGGGAGGGTGGGACATCCGCTCCCCCCCCCCCCCCCCCCATCAACCCACTGTGTGCCTGGAAAGAGTCTATTAAACAGAGTTGCGCACAGTCCCAATGAAGTGCGTCAGCCAGGAACGTCCACGGTTTAATCCTTAACACAGATATACTGGACCTGCTGAGTTCCCACAGGTGTGTGTGTGTGCGCGTGCGTGCGCGTGTGCGCGTGTGTGTGTGTGTGTGTGCGCGCGCGTGCGTGCGTGTGTGCGTGTGTGTGTGTGTGTGCGTGTGTGTGCGCGTGTGTGCGCGAGTGTGCGCGTGCGTGCGCGTGTGTGTGTGTGCGCGCGCGTGTGCGCGTGTGTGCGTGTGTGTGTGTGTGTGTGCGCGTGCGTGCGTGTGTGTGTGCGCGTGTGTGTGTGTGCGTGTGTGTGTGTGCGTGTGTGTGTGTGCGTGTGTGTGTGTGTGTGTGTGTGTGTGTGTGTGTGTGTGTGCGCGCGCGCGCGTGTGTGAGAGCGTGCGCGCGTGCGCTGCTGCTGTGGGTTTCCAGCACCTGCCAATCTGCGATGTACTTTGTATATTAAATACAGCTCTTTAGTCCAACTGCTCTTGAAATACCCAGTAAGTTGTCTAAACAAACACCCCAGTAAGAGGTTAAAAATAACGTCTTTGCAAACTCTTAGTTGAACCGTGTGCCAGTGAGAGGTGAAAGAGAAAAGTGGGTTTGACTGCATATTTTTAACACTATCGACAGTGTTCTGGAAATTCTGACATAAAATGCAGATAACAAAATGCTGTGGTTGCTTAGTGGATCCAAGGTCAGAACGAGAGGAAGTGGGCTGAAGTTACAGATCTGACATCAGGGATGTGCTGCTGCTGTTCTTCAGCAGGTAACACCCTTGCAGAAGGAAAAGAGTAAATTCTGCTGCATATATAAACATACTGGGTAAACGCCAGCCAGGCACTATTGAGGAGAGGTTCGAGAAAGACTGTTGCAAGTGAACGTATAACTGCTCGTCTTTATTGCCCCTTGAATAGGATAAAATGAAGTTCTTATTCCTCATAGTACTTCTTGCCTATTTTGTTGTCCCAAGTAAGACTTTTGTTATTTGAAGCTTTCAGTCCTATTACACCGGAGTCTGTTTTGCTGGTACAAGGTAAAATATTTTGTGTTGGGTCTTGGTGATTTAACTTCAAAACCTGCCCATCGGGACGATAGAACAGAAATCAGCAATCCAACAAGTTGCTGATATTTCACCTGTTGGAATAAAATCACATACTGAGGAATCACTTTGAAATAGTCTCCAGCTAGCACTAGAAACTATTTAAAACTGGAGTATGATAAATTCTTAATTTATTTCTTATGCATTTCTGGCATTAAAATCCTAATTTTAGACCTATCTCGACAGTTATGAGGCACTTTTTATGCCATAAAAATATCAAAAGATTTTTATTATTTCTGATCCGATAAAGCATGTGGTTAAGCTGTTGTTTGTAACCTCTCAAAATGTCTTGAATTATCCTAATTTTGCAGTTTTCAAAGTTGTGATCTGGAGTTCGGGACAGCTTTGAATGCATGATACCGAGTGTACAAAAATGCTACCGTTTCTTTCTGTGGTTGTGCGTGTGTGCTGGTGGTGGGTGTAGCACAGACTTGCACTAACTCAAGAGTCCGGGTTGCAGCCAAGGACGGGTCCAGCCTTTTTGATGAGTTTATTTAGTTTGTTTTGCTTCACCATCACCGATGACGCACCCCCAACATAGAGCCGCAAAGATGGCACTCACTACAACAGACTGGTAGAAGATCTCCAATATCCTGCTGCACGCTCAGAGTTGTACTCAAAGTCTAAGGTGTGAACCAAAACAGAGACAGGACAGTGCCTAGGGGCACTCCAGTGTCACTCACCAGCATCTCAGACAGAAAACTACCCAGCCGTACAAACTGGGGTCTATCTGTCAGGTAGTCAGTAACCACGAGGAAGTGGATTTGTCTACGCCCACCCTATGCAGCTTCTTGCTCAGAAGAAGTGGATGAGGGTCCAATGAAGATCTCACCTGTGGTCCAAGGTAAGTTAGGACCAGCCTCTTCAGCACCTTCATCACATGAGATGTGAGGACAATTGGTCTGTAGTCATTAAGTGCAGATTGAGTCACCTTCTTGAATACAGGAATCAAGTAGGAAGTGTTTCATAGTGCCAGTATCTTTTCCTGACTCAGACTCAGATTGTAAAGGTGCTGCAAGATATCAGACAGCTCTCTTGTACAGTCGTTTAGTACACTGGGGCTGATACCATCCAGTCCAGCAGCCTTGCCTTCATGTAGGCTCTGCAGCTGTCTCTTAACCTGACCTGCAGTCACAGTCAGGTGGGGGTGGGAACTTAAATTTGCTGGACCAATAACCACACCAGAAACAGAGCTTTCTTTACTTTATGCTTTTCACCAGTCTTATTTGTTCAAACTCAGCCAGCAAAAGCTGTGGAGCTGCATAACAGGGGGACAGAGTTCCTCTCCCTCTGGGGGCTCGTATTGGACCTCTGCAGTAAGGTTACAATGGTTTACTTTTATACACATAAAGAGCCACAGTCCATTCCGTATAAGGAGTTGTTTTCTTTCAGTTACAAGGTAGGTGCAGAACTAGTACCGACAGTTGAAGGGAAGGAAGTAGCTAGTCTTGTATTGTTGTCAGACATGCACAGATCTGTTACTTTTGCCCTTGATTAAAACAAAGAAGTCGTCTACCAGATTATTCTGCCAGGCAGACATCACTCTGTCACACTGACAGAGTACATTTTTGCAGACATCATTAACCCCTTACGATCCCAATTCCCTTGAACTTCATCATTCCCTCCTTTTTATAGTTTTATGATAACAGACTATTACTTTCATGGCATGACAGTTATCATCAGCAAATTTAATGATCAGGTCCCCCTGGAATCTGGCTGCACAGTCATGTGTTAGCGGCGTAAACAGCAGTGGGCTGAACACACAGCCTTGTGGGGTTCCAGTGTTCAGTGTGATTGAGTCAGAGATGTTCCTGCCAACAGGGACTGACTGGTCTCTCTGTCAAGAAATCCAGAATCTAGCAACACGTGGCAGTGTCAAGGCCAAGCAGCGACAGTTTCTCCACTAGTCTCTGCGGGATGATGGTATTGAACGCTGAACTAAAATCAATGTACAGGATTCTGCCATAAGTGTCTTTGTTGTCCAAGTGAGAGAGAACTGTGTGCAGTGTGGTGGATATTGCATCCTCTGTAGAGCGGTTGGGACAATAAGCAGACTGTAGAGGATCCAGCGATGAGGGGAGGCTGGCTGTGATATGAGGCTTGACAAGCCGTTCAAAACATTTCATCACGATGGGGGTCAGCGCGACAGGACGGTAATCATTCAGACAGGCTACAACTGAAAATTATTTGGGAAGAAAAGCTACAAATGATGGAAATCCAGAGTAACAGTTGAGAATGCCAGATGGAAGCAAAAGAGTTAATGCTTCCAGTTGGAGGAACTAGGAGCTAGCAAGGAGGTTGGCTGTATTTTAAGTATTGAGGGCATTTATTTAGTCAAGTCAATTTACTTTTATTGCCATTTCGACCATAACTGCTGGTACAGTACATAGTAAAAATGAGACAACGTTTTCCAGGACCATGGTATTACATGACACAGTACAACAACTAGACTGAACTACTTAACTCCTCTCTGTAAGCTGACCCGTCGTTCTTGCTGATGAGACCCACCACGGGGTGTGATCAGTGAACTTGATGATATGATTCGAGCTGTGTGTTGCAGCACAGTTGTGGGTCAGCAGAGTGTACAGCAGTGGACTGAGCACACAGCCCTGGGGGCTAGGATCCAGTTGCAGAAGGAGGTGTTCAGGCCCAGTAGGCTCAGCTTTCCAATCAGTTTCTGAGGGATGATTGTGTTGAATGCTGAACTGGTCTATGAACAGCATTCGAACGTATGTGTCTTTTTTGTCCAGGTGGGTTAGGGCCAGGTGGAGGGTGGTGGCCATGGCGTCATCTGTTGAGCGGTTGGGTCGGTACGCAAACAGCAGGGGGTCCAGTGAGGGGGGCAGCAGGGTCTTGATATGCTTCATGACGAGCCTCTCGAAACACTTCATGATGATGGATGTGAGTGCAATGGGACGGTAGTCATTTAGGCAGGACACTGAAGACTTCTTCGGAACGGGGATGATGGTGGCGGCCTTGAAGCACGTTGGAATGGTGGCGCTGCTCAGGGAGATGTTGAAGATGTCAGTGAGAACATCTGCTAGCTGGTCTGCCCATCCTCTGAGCACTCTACCAGGGATGTTGTCTGGTCCAGCAGCCTTCCATGGGTTGACCCTGCACAGGGTTCTTCTCATATCAGTCATGGAGAGACACAGCACCTGGTCATTTGTAGGAGGGGTGGACTTCCTCGCCGCCACGTCATTTTCCGCCTCAATCCGGGCGTGGAAGTTATTCAGTGCATCTGGGAGGGAGGCATCACCTGCACAGTCAGGTGATGTTGTCCTGTAATTGGTGATGTCCTGGATGCCCTTCCACATGCACCGCGTGTCGCCGCTGTCCTGGAAGTGACTGTGGATTAGCTGGGCATGTGCACGCTTTGCCCCTCTGATAGCTCGGGACAGTTTGGCCCTTGCTGTTGTTAAAGCTGCCTTGTCGCCTGCTCTGAAGGCGGAGTCACGGGACCTCAGCAGCGCACGCACCTCTGCAGTCATCCATGGCTTCTGGTTGGCACGTATAGTGATGGTCTTGGACAGAGTAACATCATCAATGCACTTGCTGATGTAGCTGGTCACTGATGCTGTGTACTCCTCTAAGCTGGTAGAGTCGCCATCGGTTGCAGCCTCCCTGAACATGTGCCAGTCAGTGTGCTCATGGCAGTCTTGAAGAGCAGAGATGGCTCCTGCTGACCAGGTTTTCACCTGCTTCTGAACTGGTCTGGAGCGCCTGACGAGCGGTCTGTATGCTGGGATTAGCACAACAGAGATGTGGTCTGAGTATCCGAGGTGGGGGCAGGGCTCTGCCCGGTACGTGTCGGGAATGTTTGTGTAAACTAGGTGTACTCACTAGTGTTTAGAATGAGATGAGAAGGGATTTCTTTAGCCAGAAGAGGTAAATCTGTGTAATTAATTGCAACAGATGGCTGTGGAGGCCAAGTCAATAGGTATATTTAAAGAGGAGGTTGATGGATCCTTGATAAATGAGGGAGTCAAAACTTATGGGGAAAATGCAGAAGGATGGGGCTGTTTCACCCTATCTGCATGGTGTACCGTTCACTCTGCATTATATAATTGCATAGTTTTTAAATTCAAAGTTCAAAATTATGAGGGCTATAGATAGAGTAAATGCAAACAGACTCTTTGCACTGAGGTTAGGTGAGATTGGAACTAGAAGTTGCAGGTGACCTTTTATATTTTGGGTTAATTTGAATCGAATGACACTTTTTGTGGAGCATTTGCTCCAAGTCTTTCTGAAACGTTCTCACCAGAGGGAATCCAGTGGGTCAAGCAGAGGGAATCCAGTGGGTCAATCCAGTGGGTCAATTAGGGAAGTGGACGGGAATTATGGACGTTTCATTTGGAGTCTGCATCAGAACTGGGAGTACATGGCGGGTGGAGGTGGAAATTCAGTCAAAGTTGTGTTTGCACCCATTCATACATGTACTTGTGCATGTGACCATGACAACTGGCTTGCAGCCGCATCACAGGCAAGTAGCATTGGATACACAAATTCACAAGAAAGACATGAAGTTTACATGAACAACACACAAAATGCTGGAGGAGCTCAGCCGGTCAAGCAGCATCAATGGAGGGGAATAAACAGTCTACATTTCAGACTGAGACCCTTCATCGGGGCTGGAAAGGAAAGGCACCAACATCACGGGCCCACTTCACTCAAATTGTCATCTTGTGATACTGTAGAATTTCTATAATGCAAATGTATGGTTTTTTAAATGTCCAAATGGATTTATTTCCTGACCAGCGTATGTACATGGATTGGCCTGTATGTATCAACAATTACTGACCATACTGTTTAAACAAACTCTTCCAGACTCAATAAACTTCCTGAATCCTATTGTCCTCTTTTCTGAAAAGACTTCTGCTTTCATTCCTTTAAAGAATCGTGTGCCTGTGAGCTGGAGATTGAAGCAATGAACTTCAAAGTAGAAATTGTGGCAAGACTGACATGCAGGGAAATGACACAGTGTCACTTGAAAAGAGAAATCTGGCTCTTCTAAGGTGGCTTGGTGCTCCCAACCCTCCTGGAACCTAGAAAGGACCAAAAAAAAATTGTGCTCATGAAAAGCTAAAACAAATTTTAATTGGTATAAACAAGAGAAAATCTGCAAATACTGCAAATTCAAGCAACACGCTCAACATGCTGGGGGAGCAGCTATGGAAAATAGTACAGTACCGTTCCAGGCCGAAAACCCTTTGGCAGGACTGGAGAAAAATGCTGAGGAGTGGATTTAAAAGGTCACGGGAAGGGAGAGAGAAACACCAGGTGGTAGGTGAACCTTGGTAGGGGAGGGATGAAGCAAAGAGCTAGAACGTTGATTGGTGAAAGAGACAGAAGGCCATAGGAGAAAGAAAAAAATGGTGGGGAGGAGACAAGAGGGAGGCAATGGATGGGCAAGGAGGTGACATGAGAAAGGGACAAGGGGATAGGAACTGGTGATGGAGGGGCATGACTGGAAGTTTGAAAAATCGATGTTGATGCCATCAGGTATGAGGCTCTCCAAATGGAATATAAGGTGTTATTCCTCCAAGCAAAGTGTGGCCTCATCATGACATTGGAGGAGGCCATGGGTGGACATATCAGAATGGAAATGTGAAGTGGAATTAAAATGGGTGGTCACTGAGAGATCCTGTTTGTTCTGGCAGTCAGAGCAAAGATATTTGGCGAAGCGGTTTCCCAATCTACGTCGGGTCTCACTGACATACAAGAGGTCACACCGGGGACACAGTATATGATCCCAACAGACTCACAAGTGCTGACTCATCTGGAAGGACTGTCCGGGGCCCTGAATGGTAGTGAAGGAGGAGATGCCAGGAGGGAGACCTATGGGGAAAGACAAATGGACAAGGGATTGCATAGGGAGCAATCCCTATGGAAAGCAGAAAGTGGGTATGGGTGGGCCGGAAAGGGAATGATGTGTTTGGTGGTCGGTTCCGGTTGGAGGTGGTGGAAGTTTTTGAGAATTATGTGTTGGACACTGAGTCTGGTGGGGTAGAGGGTGAGGACAAGAGAAATCGTATCCCTGGGAGGATGGGGTAAGAGCAGACGTGCATGAAATGGAAGAGATGTGGTTGAGGGCAGTGCTGATTGATAAAAACTTATGGTGCAGGAAAATCAGCATTGTGTACTTTACATTATGAAAATTGAATCTGTATTGGATTTTTAATTTTTTAGTTTTCTTGATGCTGTAGGTACTGCCTTGGAGTGTTTCCAATGTGTCGTCAGTCAATCTCTGTGTTCGAAGGAAACCTGCAAAAGTAATCAGCTGTGTTACTCTGCAAATATTAGTGCAGGTAAGATGCTTGTCAAAGACAGTTTTTTTTCAGAATTGGGAGGTGGAGAAGACCATGTAGCAAATCCAGACCATTCTGGAAGGGTTGGAAATAATTTGGAAAACATGTAGTTCAGGTGTTTGATGGTTTGGTTGAGTTGATCTCTGGTCTTGGGAATTTACTTGCAAGTGTTTCATCACCATATGAGGAGACAACATCAGTGCTCTGTTAATTGTGGTGTGTCCTTCAAATGCTTGGCCTTTAGATACCAATCAATCAGCTGAAGTTGGTCACCTTTTTGGAAACTCGATGTGGGGAGGAAATTGCCTTGCTGATTGGTTGAGTGAGAAACTTTGTGCGTAGTTGTCTGTAATTTTTCCCGCAATAACTCATAAATTGGATCAAGATTGGCCAGTTTGTTGACGGAATTGTTCACGGAAAACCACGCTTCTAGGAATTCTCTTGCATGTCACATTTGCTGATGCGGTGACTTCCACTGATGCCCAGTTGAATTTGTGCCTCTCTCGATCTTCATGGGGAGCAACTAGGGAGAGCTACTCATGTTGCTTTACAGCCGGTTGATGTTCATGGATCCTAGTGGATAGTCTTCTCTCTGCAATACCAGGAACTACTTCCCTGACCTCAGCTGCAAGCTGTTCTGCCCCGTCTCTGCTCCCCCATGACATGAAGTTTATAGTACACCCATTTTTCTCCCACTTCTTTCGATGTCAGCTGTTTTGTGCAGAAGAGGTTCACAGGATGCTGCCAGGATTAGAGAATGCTATACGGAAAGATTGGACACATTTGTATTGTCTTCTCTGCACACAAGAGGCTAAGGGGAGATCTGACACAAGAGGCACAGAGGCACAGAGGCACAGGAATAGACAGTGGCATCTTATTTTGATCACCATGTTAAAATGTCTCATACCGGGGAGCATACATTTTAATGTGGCGGGGAAGGGTGGATGAAGTTGAAAAGAAAAGTGTGGTGCAAGTTTTGTGAAAAGGAGGAGTGGGCTTTGAGGGGTGGTCATGGAAGCAGACACCATCGTGGTGTTTGAGGAAGTTAGACACGGTCATAGAGGGAAGTTGATCATTTACAGGCAGAAGAGATTTACTTTAATTCAGCATCATATCTAACACAGACATTATTGGATGAAAGGTCTTTTCCTGTTGTAATCTCAATGGGCCAAATGTGACCTCCCAAGGTGCAATTCTTCTCATTTGGCAGGGTTAAACTCCATCTGCCTTTTCTCTGCCCATATCTGCAATTTATCTGTACCCACTGTATTCTTTGCCAGTCCTCTACACTATCCACAACACCACCAATCTCTGCATTGTCTGCACACTGAATAACCCACCCAACTCCATTTTCATTCAGGTCACTTATCTTCATCACCAATACAAAGGTCCTTGTACAGGACCTGTGGGATACCATCAGCTTCCTGAGTTATGAGTTCTCGGGTGGGCATGTGTACCTGCAGATAATGGAGCAATGTGAATGTTGTATAGGCAGAAGGAGTTGGGTATTGAAATACTAGTTTAGTTCAGCTTATTGGTTCCTTGCTCTTCTTGTAATGGGGTTCAGTGTGATTGAGTCAAACATCCCCAATTCATTGCTCTTCTTTGAAACCTATGGGGAAAGGTATTACAGGTTTCTAACATGTTCCTTGTCCTCTACGGACAGTAATGATATTTCAGTGTTTGTTCAACATGGGTTTGGACTGCAGGTAGTACTGCAGTTTCTACTCCAACCACCTGGGTTCGATGGTGACCTCTACTACTATCCAGCTTGGGTTTTACACATTCTCCCTGTGTCTGAGGGTACTCTCCTTTCCTTCCACAGGAAAGGGCCAGTGGGTTAACCTGCTGACAAGATCCCTTTTGGTGTCTATCGAATCTTAGGGGAGTGTATGAATTTTAAGTAAAAATATTAACAAAGAGCATCTGTCACCATATACTATACTGAGATTCATTTTCACTGAACAAGAACAAGTTATGGGTGAATGAAGAGAGTGGAACAGCATTGCTCTGTAGAGCTGGCATTCATTCAATGGGCTTCCTTCTGTGTCCTAAGTGCACAAAACAGAACCAAGAATAACCTCCTGGGGATGGCCTTCTTGATGTGGAGACTATCGGTGTCTAACTGGAACTGAGAATTCTTTGGGAAATTGAATTTAATGTGATCTCTGTGCTAAGAGAGCCTACAATCACCTTCTTTCCGCTACTTCCCTATTCCCCCCCCACCCCCATGCCCTCCCAAAATTCCATCACTGAAACCCAGACCTCTCATCCATTTCCTTTGTCTCTTCAGGTACAGTAACTACCTTCGTCTCTGGATGCGTAGACAAGGAACTGTGTGGGAAAACAATCACTGACACATATGCTGGTGTAGAGTTAAAAATACAGCCCGAATGTTGTAATTTCAATAACTGCAACGGTGCCACGGCCGCTCAACTATCTGTACTGGCTATCTCCGTCATGGTTCTTGTCTGGTTTGTGGTATTCCAATAGATCAGTGTAACTCCTTCAAAAGACTAATATTCCTTCATTTTACATTCAGCTGTCCATAATAACAGCAGTATTTGCATAAAGTTTATCTTTTCTTTGTGTTTTTTGTTTGCTATTTCTATTTTAAATGGGGCAGATTGGTACTCATTTGAGGGTGCTGGATAAGGTGTTAAGGGGATGGCATTGCCCATTACTAGTTCCCTTACCTTGAAGTTTTGAAAAAAAAGAGAGGAGGTTCCTGTTTATTCCAGTAACAAGTTGCAATTTACAGTCGTCAGATAAAAAGATTATTGTCTTTACGCTGAAGAGATCTGTGTTCAGAAGCCCTCACTCTGGCTCAGAGTAAATGAAGCTTTTAACCCTTTGTGATGATTATTCAGTTAATCCTGGCCTGCTGTGATGAATTTTCATTTGCTTTCAATCCTCATTTATACTTTTTAATGTTCACTCACTCAATGTTTACGATTTTCTCTAAAATGAGATTTCTAATGTGCCTCTGTCATGGTATGTGCCATGGTATAATTGTCTACAGTTCTACATTTCTATGATGCTGAATAATTGATCTGAATATGTAATAGCCATGGGTACTTGCAGATTGCTTTAAAAGAATGTGTCGATTATTGGGAATGAAATGAACGCTGACAGAGATTTTCATGATAACAGTATAAATTGCAATGATTTGTGTAAATTTATAAATGATCAATAAAACATTTTCAACCTAATTCTAATGCCTGTTTTAACTTGTTGGTTATATGGGATGTGCAGATCTATTACTGATTTGTAAGTCATTCCCCTGCCCGACAGTCCAGTTCAATACTGACCCCTGGTGCGCTATGTGTGGACGTTGCAAGTTCTCCTGATGACTCTGGTGAGACCATAATAGATAGAAGCAGAATTAGGCCATTCTGCTTATCAAATCTTCTCCTCCATTCCATCATGGCTGACATATTATCCTTCTCAACCCCATTCTATAGTCAACATTTCGGTCCAAGACTGGTGAAGAGGAGAAGTCGGCATAAGAAGGTGGAGGGAGGGGAGGAAGAAGTACATGCTGGTAAGTGCTAGTCCAAACTGGGAAGGGGGAGGAGTTGATTGGTGAAAGAGACAAAGGCTGGAAAAGTGGGATTCTGATAGGAGACGACAGAAGACCAGGGATGAAAGGGAAGGAGGAGAAACACCAGAGGTAAGGAGATAGGGTGTGGAAAATAAATATGAATTGGGAATAGTAACAAAAGGAGGATAATTAACAGAATTTGAGAAATTCATGTTCATGTTATCAGGTTGGAGGCTCTCCAGGCAGAATAGAATAGGTAGACAAGCTCTCAACCTTATTGTTAAACATACTTTAAAAATTTGGTTTCAATTTCATAGTTTTTTGGAATTAAATGATTTTCTACTTTCTAGTAATATTTATTCTAATTTCTTTTTTAAACCAGCAACTTTGGACAAGGCTTTCTTAACATGGAAAATTAAGGGAAGCTTTTTTAGATTTGTTTTTACAAGACTGTTTAATGTCTTTTTTACAGTTAATGGATAAATATGATATCCCCAATATGCATTTTTTCAGATAGGTTAGGAATTTTTTACGTGATTTTTTATTGAATTACCCCTCAGCCTGCTCTTTAAATTTGGCTTATGCTATTTTTCTGTTTAAACCTTTTCAAAAACGATTAATAGCTATCATTTATAAACAGTTAATGAATGCTCGCATGCCGCCTAATGATAGGGTTCAACGCAGCTGGGAAGTAGAACCTCAACATTCACTTTCAGATAATCAATGGAGTAAAATTTATTATTTAGTCAATAATTCAACTATCTGTGCACGCCATATTTTAATTCAGTTTAAGATAGTACACAGGGCCCATATGCCCAAAGATAAATTGGCACATATTTTTCCTAATATAAGCCCTATTTGTGACAGATGTAACGCAGAAGTGGCTACTCTAACTCATATGTTTTGGTCATGTGTGAGTTTAAGCAATTTTTGGAGGGATGTGTTTGGAATATTATCTAAAGTTATAGATGTGGATGTTCAACCTAATCCAATTTTTGGGATTATTCCAGAGGAAACAAGCAAAGTGTCTGCTTCCGCACAACATGTGATAGCTTTTTCAACTTTACTGGCTAGGAGAGCTATTTTGCTACACTGGAGAGAATCTAACCCACCTACTGTTTTCTATTGGCTCTCCTCCATTACGTCATGTCTAAGCTTGGAGAAAATTAGAAGCCGGACATTTGATGCATCCTTTAATTTTGAACAAGTCTAGTGACCATTTAGTCAATATTTTTACATGATTTAACTTATTTTTATTTATTTATTTTCTTCATTCTCTTTGGGGAAAATCCTTATCCATGAAGGTTCGGAGATGACTGGAAGGATGTTTCTTCTCTCTCTCTTTTTAAAATTTTATCCTCAATTGAACTGCCCAATCTTTCTTTTTCTTACTTTCTTTTTTTCTTTCTCTTTTTTTGTCTCAAGTTAGTTAGTATGGTTTTTTTCTTTTATCAATATAATTTCCAATTTTTTTATGATTGCTATGAGGAGTTGTAGTTTTTTTTACCATTGTATATATAACAGCATAATATTTTACCTATTTGATTTTGACATTATATACTTTCTGTTTTTATTATGGCTGTTTATGTCTTTTATATTATCTGTTTGCTAAACTCCTCTGATTTGTATACTTTTTTATTTGAAAATCAATAAAAAGATTGAAAAATGAAATGAATAGAATTTATGAAAAACTACACATAAACAAAGACTGACAAACAATCAATGAGCAAAAGAAGACAAACCGTGCAAATATAAATAATATTGAAAATATAATTTGTAAAAAGTCCATAAAAGTGAGTGAGAATACGTACACAACGCTGGAAGAACTGAGCATCTGCCGTTGTATTTTTGTGTTTTCATAAAAGTGAGTGTGTAGGTTGTGGAATTAGTTCAGAGTTGTGGTGAGTGAAGTTCTCCATGCGTTCAAGAGCCAGATGATTGTAGGTAATAATTGTTCCTGAACATGGAGGTGTGAGACCAAAGGCACATGCACCTCCTGCCTGATGGTAGTGGCAAGAAGAGGGCAAGATCTGGATGGAGTTGGTCTTTCGTGATGGATCCTGCTTTCTTGTGGCAGCACTCCATGTAACTGTGCTCAATAGTGGGGAGGGCTCTGCTGTGATGGACTGGTGTTTCTGGTAACCATACCAGGCTGTGATACAACAGTGTAGGATACTCTTCCCTGCACATCTATAGAAGTTTGTCAAAGGTTCTATCCACCTATCACCCAGCAGCTTTTGCTTCACCCCCTGTCCAACCACCTTTTTATAAATCTCTCTTTCTTTGCAGTCCCAATGAAGGGTTGATTTCCATCATGGATGCTGCCTTACACACTGAGTTCCTCCAGCATTTTGTGTTGCTCCAGTCATCTGCCCCGTGCCTATTCACACATACAATAAGACCCTTTATTTTTCCCCTCAAACTTATTCTCCTGCCTTTTCCCTTTCATACCCTTATTAATCAAGAATCTTTCAAACTCTCAATCTTTCAAACATTTCTACCCCGGAGCTGGTTCAGAAAATCGCGAGCCAAGGGAACAATGCTGCCAGATCTAAATTATGTTATCATAATTAAAGACATACAAGTAGTTCAGGTGCTGGGATTCTGACTGTCATATCAACATAGGGTCTACAACTTGCCAATTAGAGTCATATAGTCATACAGCACAGAAAAAGGCCTTTCGGCCCAAGTGGTCCATGCTGACCATGTTGCGCATCCGAGCTAGTTCTATTTGGCAAAATTCCTTTAAATTTTCCCTGTCTGTGTACCTGCCCAGCAAGTACATATATACAAGTCTGAGACTGCTGGAGCAATTGTACTGAACGTAGACAAAGGATTGGGAAATGGGGCATGAAAAAGATGGTTAAAAGTTGCCCATGACATCACAGACAACGGTCTATCATAGAGCTCATGAGGAGGCCCTACTCTTTATTTCTTCCCTATTTCGGTTTGACTTCCCATTGCCATTCTGACATATCAGGCCATGCAACGAGGAGGCAAACTCAGGTTGGAGGAGCTCAGATTCAGTTTGTGTACTTTCCAGCCAGATGGCATGAGTATCAGTTTCTCAAACTTCTGGTAATTTCTATCGCTTCTCTTTATTTTTGTTCCTCATTCTAGTTTCCCCTTCCACCTCCTCTCTTCTCCACACCTGCCCATCACCTTCCGCCGGAACCCCTCCTTCTTCCCTTCCTTCCATGGTGCTCTGGCCTCTCCTATTATTTGCTTGACAGTCTTTGTGTGTAGTTTTCCACTGATTCTATTCAATTTCTTTGTTCTACTGCAACTGAGAATGAATCTCAGGGTTGTATCAGTGCTTTAATAATAAATTTAAACTATTATATTCCTTCTTCTTCAGGTGGGTCACAGTTAGGAGGAAGGGGAAGAGTCAGGTTCCAGAGAGTACCCCCGTGGCTGTACCCCTTGACAATAAGTACTGCTGTTTGAGTACTGTTGGGGGGCACAGAGACCGGCCCTGTAGCTCAGAAGGGAAGGGAAAGGAAGGGGTAGGCAGTAGTAATAGGGGACTCAATAGTTAGGGGGTCAGATAGGCAATTCTGTGGACGTAATCAGGAGACCAGGATGGTAGTTTGCCTCCCTGGTGCCATGGTCCAGGGTGTTTCTGATCGCGTCCAAGATATCCTGAAGTGGGAGGATCAGGAGCCAGGGGTCGTGGTACATATAGGTATAGGGAAAGGGGAGAGATCCTGAAAGGAGAATATAGGGAGTTAGGAAGGCAGTTGCAAAGAAGGACCACAAAGGTAGTAATCTCGGGATTACTGCCTGTGCCACACAACAGTGAGAGTAGGAATGGAATGAGGTGGAGGATAAATGTGTGGCTGAGAGATTGGAGCAGGGGACAGGGATTCAAGTTTCTGGATCATTGGGACCTCTTTTGGGGCAGGAGTGACCTGTACAAAAAGGACGGGTTACACTTGAATCCTAGGGGGATCAATATGCTGGCGGGAAGGCTTTATAGAGCTGTTAGGGAGGGTTTAAACTAATTTGGCAGGGGGATGGGAACCGGAATGATGGAGCGGAGGAGAGGGAAAACAGAAATAGATCTAAGGTAGTGAGCAGTAAGGATGTCAGGAAGGACAGGCAGGTGATGGAGCAAATTTGCAGCCATTGGGATGAGTTGCAGTGCAATCAATGCAAAAAGTATCAAATACTGGACTGAAGGTGTTATACTTAAATGCACACAGCATAAGCAATAAGGTGGATGATCTTGTACAGTTACAGAATGGCAGGGATGATATTGTGGCCATCACTGAGACGTAGCTAAAGGATGCATGTCTCTGGGAGCTGAACGTCCAAGGATACATGGTGTATTGGAAGGATAGACATGTAGGTAGAGGGGGTGGTGTGGCTTTAATGGTAAGAAATGATATTAAATCATTAGAAAGAGTTGACATAGGATTGGAAGGTACAGAATCTTCATGGGTTGAGCTAAGAAATTGCAGGGGTAAAAGGACCCTGATGGCAGTTATCTACAGGCCTCCAAACAGCTGCAGTGATGTGGACTACAAATTACAACAGGAAATAGAAAAGGCTTGCCAGAAGGGCAGTGTTATGATAATTGTAGGGGATTTTAACGTGCGGGTGGATTGGGAAAATCAGGTCAGCACTGGATCTCAGGAGAGAGAATTTGTAGCATATCTACGAGATGGCTTATTAGGAAGCAAAAAGGAAATTATAGACCTATTAGCTTTGTTATGGTCGGGTCCGAAGTCCACATTCCGTTTCTGGATCCAGTTCACGGACTCCAGGTCCTTCGACCGCCCCCCGTTTCACCTTGAACTCAAATAGTCACACCTGAGTATCATCTTAGCTTGGTTGGCCTGAAGGAGGCGCACTTGATGCCTATCGGTTGGCTGTGAATATAAGGGGCTCTGGGAGTGAGTATAGTTGGGGGGTTGTCCTGTCTGTGCCTGCTTGGAGTACAACTGTTAACGACGAGTTCTGTGAGTGAGTTATGGACTGGGCTGCTCCGTAGCCCGCCCGAGCCTTCTGGCTGCAGTGAGTCTTGAAGTCACCCTGGACCAAGCTTGCTTCCTATCCCTTGCCTCCGTCGGGTAAGCCAGGCCGGACTGCCCTTGCCTGGCAGGGGACTCTGCCCCTTCCTATCCCTTGCCTCAATCGGGTAAGCCAGGCCGGACTGCCCTTGCCTGGCGGGGGACTCTGCCCCTTTCTATCCCTCGCCTCCGTCAGGTTGTGCCCTGCGACCTACCCAGGATGGCCCTGCCCAGGAGTTCTGCGGCCCGCCCGGGGGCTATCCTCCCAGCATTCCTAGTCCCAAGAACCCATCTTTAAGCTAAGCCTCAAGCCTCAAGACCCCAGCCTCAAGACCTCAGCCTCAAGCAAGCCTCAAGACAAGCATCTAGACTTCAGTCTCCAGCCAAACCTCGAGAGCCCCTCCAGAATCCTCTCTGAATTCCATGGTCTCCACACCTTGTCCCATCCTTTAACCACATAACCATATAACAATCACAGCACTGAAACAGGCCATCTCGGCCCTCCTAGTCCGTGCCGAACTCTTAATCTCACCTAGTCCCACCTACCCGCACTCAGCCCATAACCCTCCACTCCTTTCCTGTCCATATACCTATCCAATTTTACCTTAAATGACACAACTGAACTGGCCTCTACTACTTCTACAGGAAGCTCATTCCACACAGCTATCACTCTCTGAGTAAAGAAATACCCCCTCGTGTTTCCCTTAAACTTTTGCCCCCTAACTCGCAAATCATGACCTCTCGTTTGAATCTCCCCTACTCTCAATAGAAACAGCCTATTCATGTCAACTCTATCTATCCCTCTCAAAATTTCAAATACCTCGATCAAATCTCCCCTCAACCTTCTACGCTCCAATGAATAGAGACCTGACTTGTTCAACCTTTCTCTGTAACTTAACTGCTGAAATCCAGGTAACATCCTAGTAAATCGTCTCTGCACTCTCTCTAATTTATTGATATCTTTCCTATAATTTGGTGACCAGAACTGTACACAATATTCCAAATTTGGCCTTACCAATGCCTTGTACAATGTTAACATTACATCCCAACTTCTGTACTCAATGTTTTGATTTATAAAGGCCAGCATTCCAAAAGCCTTCTTCACCACCCTATCTACATGAGACTCCACCTTCAGGGAACTATGCACTATTATTCCTAGATCTCTCTGTTCCACTGCATTCCTCAATGCCCTACCATTTAACCTGTATGTTCTATTTGGATTATTCCTGCCAAAATGTAGAACCTCACACTTCTCAGCATTAAGCTCCATCTGACAACGTTCAGCCCATTCTTCTAACCGGCATAAATCTCCCTGCAAGTTTTGAAAACCCACCTCATTATCCACAACACCTCCTACCTTAGTATCATCGGCATACTTGCTAATCCAATTTACCACCCCATCATCCACATCATTCATGTATATTACAAACAACATTGGGCCCAAAACAGATCCCTGAGGCACCCTGCTAGTCACCGGCCTCCTTCCCGATAAACAATTATCCACCACTACTCTCTGACATCTCCCATCTAGCCACTGTTGAATCCATTTTATTACTCTAGCATTAATACGTAACGACTGAACCTTCTTAACTAACCTTCCATGTGGAACTTTGTCAAAGGCCTTGCTGAAGTCCATATAGACTACATCCACTGCCTTACCCTCATCAACATTCCTCGTAAGTTCTTCAAAAAATTCAATAAGGTTTGTCAAAAATGACCTTCCACGTACAAATCCATGCTGGCTACTCCTAATCAGATCTTGTCTATCCAGATAATTATTAATACTATCTCTAAGAATACTTTCCATTAATTTACCCACCACTGATGTCAAACTGACAGGTCTATAATTGCTAGGCTTACTTCTAGAACCCTTCTTAAACAATGGAACCACATGAGCAATACGCCAATCCTCCGGCACAATCCCCGTTTCTAATGACATCTTAAAGATCTCCGTCAGAGCTCCTGCAAACTTCCCTCAAGGTCCTGGGAAATATCCTGTCAGGACCCGGAGATTTATCCACTTTTAAATTTCTTAAAAGCGCCAGTACTTCCACCTCTTTAATTGTCATAGGTTCCATAACCTCCTTACTTGTTTCCCACACCTTACACAATTAAATATCCTTCTCCTTAGTGAATACTGAAGAGAAGAAATCGTTCAAAATCTCTCCCATCTCCCTCGGCTCCACACATAGCTGACCACTCTGATTCTCTAAGGGGTCAATTTTATCTCTCACTATCCTCTTGCTTTTAGTATAACTGTAGAAACCTTTGGGATTCACCTTCACCCTATTTCCCAAAACAACCTCGTATTTTCTTTTAGCTTTTCTAATCTCTTTCTTAAGATTCCTTTTACATTCTTTATATTCCTCGAGCAATTCCTTTACTCCATGCTGCCTATATCTATTGTAGATATCCCTCTTTTTCCGAACCAAGTTTCTAATATCCCTTGAAAACCATGGTGCTTTCAAACCTTTAATCTTTCCTTTCAACCTAACAGGAACATAAAGATTCTGTACCCTCATAATTTCACCCTTAAATGACCTCCATTTCTCTATTCCATCCTTCCCATATGGCCATTTGATATGGCCAAATGTTGGCCATTTGAACCCAGGGAAAACACCTCTAGCTGTCCACATCATCAATGCCTCTCATCATCATATACACCTCCATCAGATCACATCCTCCACCGTTCCAAGAAGAAAACGCCAGCTTTACTCAACTTATTCTCATAATGCATGCTCTCCAATCGAGGCAACTTCCTTGTAAATCTCCTCTGCACCATTTCTATAGTATTCACATCCTTCCTGTAATGAGGCTGATTAATTAAATTGGTCCCACCCCATCAGTGGTATTCCCATGGTCTAATTAGGGAGAGCCATAATGGCCTTGTGTGGGGCAGATCATGTCTTACCATCTTGATTGAATTTTTTGACAAGGTGACAAGAGACATTAATGAAGGTATGGTAGTGGGTGTTGTTGCATGAATTTCAGTAAGGTATTTGACAAAGTCCCTCATGTGACGCTAATCCAGAACATTGTGAAATTTAAGGTCTGCAGTGAATTGGCATTTTTACATGCATTTTCTATCTGCTGCAGTAACTGGTATTCCATATCCCGGCTGCTGTTTGGAGGCCTGTATACACCTGCCAATAGTGTCCTTTTACCCTTGCAATTTCTTAACTCAACCCTTGGAGACTCTACACCTTCCGATCCTATGTCATCACTTTCCAATGATTTGATATTATTTCTTCTACACAGAGCCACACCTCACCCTCTGACTACGAACTTATCTTTCCTATACACCGTATAGATGTTCAGCTCCCGATGGCATCAGAGATGACCACAACCTCATATTTCTCAATCTGTAGCTGAATTTCAAGATCGTCGATTTTTTTTACATATGCTGCATATTTTCAAACACAACACTTTTAGTCCAGTGTTTGTTGCTTTCTGTTTTAACTGCACCTCACCTCTATTGGCTTGTAATTAATGCCACTGGTTTGATTCAGCTTCATCTCTTGCCCGTTCTTTCTATAATCTCTGTCCCATGCTATCACTGACTTGTTTCTGTTTTCCCATTCCTCAGCCCTATCTGGGCCACATCTGGACTCTTGCAAACAGTTCTGGCTGTCTCTCTACAGGAAAGATGTAGAGGCTTCGGAGAGGATGCAGAAGAGGTTTAGTGGGATTCTGCCTAGTTTAGAGGGCATGTAACACCATGAGAGCCTGAACTTGATAATCATTGGGGATTTTAAAATCAAATTGGATTGGAAAAACTTGGTCAGTACTTGACCTGAAGAGAGTGTTTGAAGAATGTCTAAGGGATGGCTTTTCAGAACAGCTTGTAGGAATAGGCCTGTGGAGTCACAAATTGGTTTGTCAGGTGCAAACCTCTGTGATAGGAGGAAAACAACACCTTTCAGTGCAAAGCCTCGCAACTGGATCGTAACTTCAGGATCACTACTCAGAGAGTAGCAATCTCAGGATTGATGCCTGCACCACATGCTCGCATGTACAAGAATAGCATGATCAGGCCTATTAATGAGACTGGTGTTGAGGGAGGGATTCTGATTCCTGGATCACTGGGGCCTCTTCTGGCGGAATTACGACCAGTACAAAAAAGGGACAGGTTACAACTGAACCCAAAGGAGTCCAATATCCTATCGGGTATATTTAATAGAGCTGTCGGGGAGAGTTTAAACTAATTTGGCGGAGGGATGAGAACAGGGGTGATAGGGGTGAGGAAGGAGATACAGAAATGAAACAAAGATAGCATGCCATAGAGATTATAGGAAGAAAGGTCAGGAGATAAGGCTTAATCGAATCCAGCGGAATGAGTTGCAGAGCACTAGAGATGTGTTGCAGTTAAAACAGAAAGCAACAAATACTGGACTGAGTGAGTTATATTTGAATGCATGCAGTACAAATAAAAATTGGACGGTCCTGAAATTCTGCTGCAGATTGGCAAATATGACATTGTGCCCATCTCAGAAACTTGGCTAAAGGATGGCTGCAATTGGGTGCTGAATGTCCAAGGATGTCCCATGTATGAGAAAGATAGGTTAGTGGTCAGAGGGGCTGATGTGGCTGTGTGTAGAAGAATATAATATTAAATCATTGAAAAGAGATGACATAGGATCAGTAGGTGTAGAGACTCCAGCGGTTGAGTCAAGAAATGACAAGGGTAAAAGGACCCTATTGGCAGGTGTATACAGGCCTCCAAACAGCAGCCGGCATATGGATTACAAATTAGAGTAGCAAATAGAAAAGGCTTGTCAGAAAGGCAATGTCATGTAAGTTGTTGGGGATTTTAACATTAAAGTGGATTGGGAAAAGCAGGTGAGTACTGGAATGCAAGAGAGTGAATTTGTAGAATGTCTAAAGGGTGGCTTTTCAGAACAGCTTGTAGAGATAGGCTTGTGGTGTCATAAAGTGGTTTGTCCCTAGAATGAACGAACAGGGAGAAATCTAATCTCAAATCATTAGGTAGAGTGTCTGGAGTGTCTCATGTGCAAGGCCCTGTGAGGGGAGTGAAAAAACAACAACTGGTTGAAACAGAAAAAGTCATGTCTTGGGTTTAATTTTACAAAATTCTCTGTGGTAAGAGCAACAGGAACAAAGCATGTAATCAACGCCCAAGTTTAGGAAGAGCCAGAGGAAAATGTGAATGTTCCCACCATTCAATGCATAGCATCGCAATTCTGTAGTGATTTCAGCATTAGTATCCAGAGGGTAGTAATCTCAGGATTGATGCCTGTGCCACGTGGTAGCGAGTGCAAGAATAGCACGATCAGGCCTATTAACGTGTAGCTGAGAGACTGGTGTAGCGGGCAGGGCTTCAGATTCCTGGACCATTGGGGCCTCTTCTGGGGGAGGTGGGACCTGTACAAAAAGAACAGATTACACCTGGACCCAAAAGGGTAAAATATCGTAGCGAGCACATGTTACAGAGCTGTTAAGGCCGGTTTAAACTAATTTAGCAGGGTATTCAGAACCACAGTGATAAGGCTGAGGAATGGGAAAACAGAAACAATTCAGTGATAGCGTGGGACAGAGATTACAGAAAGATCGGGCAGGAGATGAAGCTATATCAAACCTGTGGCATGAGTTTCAGGGCAATAGAGGTGTTATGCTGTTAAAACAGAAAGCAAAAAACACTCGACCAAAAGTGTTGTGTTTCAATTAATGCAGCATATGGAAAAAGATTGATGATCTTGAAATACAGCTACAGATTGACAAATATGACATTGTGGTCATCCCTTATGCCATCAGGAGCTGAACATCCAAGGTTGTACTGTGTATTGCAAAGATAAGTTTGTAGTCAGAGGGTGTGGTGTGGCTCTGTGTAGAAGAAATAACATTAAATCATTGGAAAGAGATGACATAGGATCGGAAGGTGTAGAGTCTCCAAGGGTCGAATTAAGAAATTGCAAGGGTAAAAGGACACTATTGGCAGGTGTATACAGGCCTAAAAACAGCAGCCGGGATATGGAATACCACTTACTGCAGCAGATAGAAAATGCATGTTAAAATTGCAATATCATGATAATCATTGGGGATTTTAAAATGAAATTGGATTGGAAAAACTTGGTCAGTACTTGACCTGAAGAGAGTGTTTGAAGAATGTCTAAGGGATGGCTTTTCAGAACAGCTTGTAGGAATAGGTCTGTGGAGTCACAAATTGGTTTGTCAGGTGCAAACCTCTGAGAGAGTAGGAAAACAACACCTTTCAGTGCAAAGCCTCGCAACTGGATCGTAACTTCAGGATCACTACTCAGAGAGTAGCAATCTCAGGATTGATGCCTGTACCACGTGCTAGCGTGTACAAGAATAGCATGATCAGGATTATTAATGAGACTGGTGTTAAGGGAGGGATTCTGATTCCTGGATCACTGGGGCCTCTTCTGGCGGAATTACGACCAGAACAAAAAAGGGACAGGTTACAACTGAACCCAAAGGAGTCCAATATCCTATCGGGTATATTTAATAGAGCTGTCGGGGAGAGTTTAAACTAATTTGGCGGAGGGATGAGAACAGGGGTGATAGGGGTGAGGAAGGAGATACAGAAATGAAACAAAGATAGCATGCCATAGAGATTATAGGAAGAAAGGGCAGGAGATAAGGCTTAATCGAATCCAGCGGAATGAGTTGCAGAGCACTAGAGATGTGTTGCAGTTAAAACAGAAAGCAACAAATACTGGACTGAGTGAGTTATATTTGAATGCATGCAGTACAAATAAAAATTGGACGGTCCTGAAATTCTGCTGCAGATTGGCAAATATGACATTGTGCCCATCTCAGAAACTTGGCTAAAGGATGGCTTCAATTGGGTGCTGAATGTCCAAGGATGTCCCATGTATGAGAAAGATAGGTTAGTGGTCAGAGGGTGTAGCATGGCTCTATGTAGAAAAAAATACATTAAATCATTGGAAAGAGATGACATAGGTTTGGAAGGTACAGAGTCTCCAGGACCCTATTGGCAGCTGTATACAGGCCTCTAAACAGCAGCTGGCATATGGATTACAAATTAGAGTAGCAAATAGAAAAGGCATGTCAGAAAGGCAATGTCATGAAAATCGTTGGGGATTTTAACATGAAAGTGGATTGGGGAAACCAGGTGAGTACTGGACTTCAAGCGGGAGAATTTGCAGAGTATCTAATGGATGGCTTTTTGGAACAACTTGTAGAAATAGGCCTGTGGAGTCACAAAGTCATTTATCCCTACAATGAATGAACAGGGAGAAATCTAATCTCAGATCAGTGGGTAGAGGGTCGGGAGTGTCTCATGTGCAAGGCCCTGTGAGGGAGAAAAACAACAACTGGTTTAAACAGAGAAAGGAATCCTGCGGTTCATGTCTTGGGAGGAATAACAAAATACACTTTGGCAAGATCAGCAGGAAAGAAAGCATGAAATTGATGGTGAGTTTGGCAAGAGCCAGAAGAAAATGTGAATGTTCCCTCCGTTCAATGTAAAGCATCGCAATTGGATCGTAACTTCAGGATCACTACTCAGAGGCTAGTAATCTCAGGATTGATGCCTATGCCATGTGCTAGCGTGTACAAGGATAGCATGATCAGGACTATTAATGAGCCTATTGTAGAGGGAGGGCCTCAGATTCCTGGACATTTGGGGCCTCTTCTGGTGGAGGTACGACCTGTACAAAAAGGACATTTTACACCTGAACCCAAAGGGGTCCAATATCCTAGTGGGCACATTTACTGGAGTGATAAGGAGAGTTTAAAGTAACTTGGCAGAGGCATGAGAACAGGGGTGATAGGGCTGAGGAAAGAGATACAGAAATGAAACAAAGATAGCCTACCATAGACATTATAGAAAGAACGGGTAGGAGATGAAGCTTAATCCAGTCCAGTGGCATGAGTTACTGGGCACTAGGGACGTGGTGCAGTTAGAACAGAAAGCAACAAATACTGGACTGAGTGAGTTATATTTGAACGCATGCAGTATAAATAAAAATGGACAGTCCTGAAATTCTGCTGCAGATTGGCAAATATGACATTGTGCCCATCTCTGAAACTTGGCTAAAGGATGGCTGCCACTGGGTGCTGAATGCCGAAAGATAACCGATAACCCGTGTATCAAAAAGATTGGTTGATAGTTATAGGATGTGGTGTGGCTCTGTGTAGAAGAAATAATATTAAATCATTGGTAAGAGAGGACATGGGATCAGAAGGTGTAGAATCTCCAGGACCCTATTGGCAGGTGTATATAGGCCTGAAAACAGCAGCTGGCATATGGATTACAAATTAGAGTAGCAAATAGAAAAGGCATGTCAGAAAGGCAATGTCATGAAAATCGTTGAGGATTTTAACATGAAAGTGGATTGGGAAAACCAGGTGAGTACTGGACTTCAAGAGAGAGAATTTGTAGAATGTCTAAGGGGTGGCTTTTTAGAACAACTTGTAGAAATAAGTGTGTGGAGTCACAAAGTGGTTTGTCACTGCAATGAATGAACAGAGAGAAATCTAGTCTCAAATCAATGGGTAGAGGGTCTCATGTGCAAGGCTCTGTGAGCGGAGAAAAACAACAACTGGTTTAAACAGAAAAAGTGAACCTGTGGTACATAATACCCTGTGGTAAGATCAGCAGGAACAAAGCATGATATCAACGGTGAGTTTGGCAAGAGCCAGAGGAAGATGTCAATGTTCCCACCGGTCAATGCATAGCATCGCAGTTGTGTAGTAATTTCAGAATTACTATCCAGAGGGTAGTAATCTCAGGATTGCTGCCTGTGCCACGTGGTAGCAAGTGCAAGAATAGCACGATCAAGCCTATTAATGTGTAGCTGAGAGACTGGTGTAGAGGGAAGGGCTTCAGATTCCTGGACCATTGGGGCCTCTTCTGGGGGAGGTGGGACCTGTACAAAAAGGACGGATTACACCTGAACCCAAAAGGGTAAAATATCCTAGCTGGCATATGGTATAAGGCTGTTAAGGAGGGTTTAAACTAATTTGGCAGGGGTATCAGAACCAGAGTGATAAGACTAAGGAATGGGAAAACAGAAATAAGTCAGTGATTGCATGGGACAGAGATTACAGAAAGAATGGGCAGGAGATGAAGCTATATCAAAACTGTGGCATGAGTTTCAGGGCAATAGAGGCGTCGTGCTGTTAAAACAGAAAGCAAAAAACACTCGACCAAAAGTGTTGTGTTTCAATTAATGCAGCATATGGAAAAAGATTGATGATCTTGAAATACAGCTACAGATTGACAAATATGACATTGTGGTCATCCCTTATGCCATCAAGAGCTGAACATCCAAGGTTGTACCGTGTATTGCAAAGATAAGTTTGTAGTCAGAGGGTGTGGTGTGGCTCTGTGTAGAAGAAATAACATTAAAGTGTTGGAAAGAGATGACATAGGATCGGAAGGTGTAGAGTCTCCAAGGGTTGAGTTAAGAAATTGCAAGGGTAAAAGGACACTATTGGCAGGTGTATACAGGCCTCCAAACAGCAGCCGGGATATGGAATACCAGTTACTGCAGCAGATAGAAAATGCATGTAAAAATTGCAATATCATGTTAATCATTGGGGATTTTAAAATCAAATTGGATTGGAAAAACCAGGTCAGTACTTGTCCTCAAGAGAGAGGTTGAAGAATGTCTAAGGGAAGGCTTTTCAGAACAGCTAGTTGGAATAGGCCTGTGGAGTCACAAAGTTGTTTCAGGTGCTGATGCACCATCAATAACTCACACTGAGACGTAAGGCGAGATATCGGCTTTTATTGACTGGAAGAAGGAACCAGGAGTGAGTGTCTATCATACAATGTCTTGGAGACTGAGGCCGAGCGTCAGGCCACAGATCTCCTTTATACAGGGGCCTGTGGGAGGAGCCACAGGAGCAGTCAGCAGGGGCATGTCCCGACAGGCACATAGTTCACCACAGGTGCAAACATTTGTGAGGGGAGGAAAACAACAACTGCTTTAAACAGAAAAAGGGAACCTGCAGTTCATGTCTTTGGTAAAAGATAACAAATACTCTGTGGCAAGATCAACAGGAACAAAGCATGAAATCGACGATGAGTTTGGCAAGAGCCAGAGGAAAATGTGATTGTTCACTCTGTACAATGCAAACCATCGCAATTGTGTAGTAATTTCAGAATTACTATCCAGAGGGTAGTAACCTCAGGATTGCTGCCTGTGCCACATGCTAGCGAGTGCAGGAATTGCATGATCAGGCCTATTAATGTGTGGCTGAGAGACTGGTGTAGAGGGCAGGGCTTCAGATCCCTGGATCATTGGGGCCTCTTCTGGGAGTGGAACGACCTCTCCAATGACGAAGGATTACAACGGAACCTGAAGGGATACAATATCCCAGCGGCACATGTTACAGACCTGTTAAATAGGGTTTAAACTAATTTTGCAGGGCTATCAGAACTGCAGTGATCAGGCTGAGGAATGGAAAAACAGAAACAAGTCAGTGATAGCATGGGACTGAGATTATAGAAAGAACAGACAGGAGATGAAGCTGAATCAAACCAGTGGCATTAGTTACAGGGCAATAGAGGTGTCGTGCAGTTAAAACAGAAAGCAATTAACACTGGACTAAAAGTGTTGTGTTTGAAAATATGCAGCATATGTAAAAAAAATCGACGATCTTGAAATTCAGCTACAGATGACAAATATGAGGTTGTGGTCATCTCTGATGCCATCGGGAGCTGAACATCCAAGGATATATGTTGTTTCGGATAGATAAGTTAATAGGCAGAGGGGCTGGTGTGGCTCTGAGTAGAAGAAAGAATATTAAATCATTGAAAAGAGATGACATAGGATCGGAAGGTGCAGAGACTCCAGTGGATGACTTAAGAAATGGCAAGAGTAAAAGGACTCTAGTGGCAGGTGCATACAGTCCTGCACCCAGCAACCGGGATATGGAATACAATTTACAGCAGCAGACTGAAAATGCAAGTTAATATTGCTATATCATGATAATCCTTGGGCATTTTAAAATGAAATTGGATTGGGAAAATCAGGTCAGTACTTGTCCTCAAGAGATAGTTTTAAGAATGTCTTTTCACAACAGCTTGTAGAAATAGGCCTGTGGAGTCACAAAGTCGTTTGTCTCCAGAATGAACAAACAGGTTCATTCAAATCAGTGGGTGGATAGTCTGGAGGGTCTCATGTGCAAGGCCCTGTGAGGGGAGGAAAACAACAATTTGTTTAAACAGAAAAAGGAAACCTGCAGTTCATGTCTTGGGTAGAAATGACAAAATACACTTTGGCAAGGTCAGCAGGAAAAAAAAGCATGAAATTGATGGTGAGTTTGGCAAGAGTCAGAGGAAAATATGAATGGAACCACCTTTCAGTGCAAAGCCTCGCAATTGGATCGTAAGTTCAGGATTACTACTCAGAGGGCTGTAACCTCAGGATTGATGCCTGCGCCACGTGCTAGCATGTACAAGAATAGCATGATCAGGACTATTAATGAGACTGGTGTAGAGGGAGTGCTCAGATTCCTGGATCACTGGGGCCTCTTCTGGCGGAATTACGACCAGTACAAAACAGACAGGTTACAACTGAACCCAAAGGAGTCCAATATTCTATCGGGTATATTTAATAGAGCTGTTGGGGAGATTTTAAACTAATTTGGTGGTGGGATGAGAACAGGGGTGATAGGGGTGAGGAAGGAGATACAGAAATGAAACAAAGATAGCATGCCATAGAGATTATAGGAAGAACGGGCAGGAGATAAGGCTTAATTGAATCCAGCGGAATGAGTTGCAGGGCACTAGAGATGTGTTGCAGTTAAAACAGAAAGCAACAAGTACTGGACTGAGTGAGTTATATTTGAATGCATGCAGTACAAATAAAAATTGGACGGTCCTGAAATTGTGCTGCAGATTGGCAAATATGACATTGTGCCCATCTCTGAAACTTGACTAAAGGATGGCTGCAATTGGGTGCCGAATGTCGAAAGATATCCCGTGAATCAAAAAGATAGGTTAGTAGTCAGAGGGTGTGGTGTGGCTCTGTGTAGAAGAAATAATATTAAATCATTGGAAAGAGATGACATAGGATCGGAAGGTGTAGAGTCTCCAAGGGTTGAGTTAAGAAATTGCAAGGCTAAAAGGACATTATTGGCAGCTGTATACAGGCCTCCAAACAGCTGCCGGGATATGGAATAACAGTTACAGCAGCAGATAGAAAATGCATGTAAAAATTGCAATATTGTGTTAATCATTGGGGATTTTAAAATCAAATTGGATTGGAAAAACCAGGTCAGTACTTGTCCTCAAGAGAGAGGTTGAAGAATGTCTAAGGGATGGCTTTTCAGAACAGCTAGTTGGAATAGGCCTGTGGAGTCACAAAGTTGTTTCAGGTGCAAACATTTGTGAGGGGAGGAAAACAACAACCGCTTTAAACAGAAAAAGGGAACCTGCAGTTCATGTCTTTGGTAAAAGATAACAAATACTCTGTGGCAAGATCAACAGGAACAAAGCATGAAATCGACGATGAGTTTGGCAAGAGCCAGAGTAAAATGTGATTGTTCACTCTGTACAATGCAAACCATCGCAATTGTGTAGTAATTTCAGGATTACTATCCAGAGGGTAGTAACCTCAGGATTGCTGCCTGTGCCACATGCTAGCGAGTGCAAGAATTGCATGATCAGGCCTATTAATGTGTGGCTGAGAGACTTGTGTAGAGGGCAGGGCTTCAGATCCCTGGATCATTGGGGCCTCTTCTGGGAGTGGAACGACCTCTCCAATGACGATGGATTACAACGGAACCTGAAGGGATACAATATCCCAGCGGCACATGTTACAGACCTGTTAAATAGGGTTTAAACTAATTTTGCAGGGCTATCAGAACTGCAGTGATCAGGCTGAGGAATGGAAAAACAGAAACAAGTCAGTGATCGCATGGGACTGAGATTATAGAAAGAACAGACAGGAGATGAAGCTGAATCAAACCAGTGGCATTAGTTACAGGGCAATAGAGGTGTCGTGCAGTTAAAACAGAAAGCAATTAACACTGGACTAAAAGTGTTGTGTTTGAAAATATGCAGCATATGTAAAAAAAATCGACGATCTTGAAATTCAGCTACAGATGACAAATATGAGGTTGTGGTCATCTCTGATGCCATCGGGAGCTGAACATCCAAGGATATATGTTGTTTCGGATAGATAAGTTAATAGGCAGAGGGGCTGGTGTGGCTCTGAGTAGAAGAAAGAATATTAAATCATTGAAAAGAGATGACATAGGATCGGAAGGTGCAGAGACTCCAGTGGATGACTTAAGAAATGGCAAGAGTAAAAGGACTCTAGTGGCAGGTGCATACAGTCCTGCACCCAGCAACCGGGATATGGAATACAATTTACAGCAGCAGACTGAAAATGCAAGTTAATATTGCTATATCATGATAATCCTTGGGCATTTTAAAATGAAATTGGATTGGGAAAATCAGGTCAGTACTTGTCCTCAAGAGATAGTTTTAAGAATGTCTTTTCACAACAGCTTGTAGAAATAGGCCTGTGGAGTCACAAAGTCGTTTGTCTCCAGAATGAACAAACAGGTTCATTCAAATCAGTGGGTGGATGGTTTGGAGGGTCTCATGTGCAAGGCCCTGTGAGGGGAGGAAAACAACAATTTGTTTAAACAGAAAAAGGAAACCTGCAGTTCATGTCTTGGGTAGAAATGACAAAATACACTTTGGCAAGATCAGCAGGAAAAAAAAGCATGAAATTGATGGTGAGTTTGGCAAGAGTCAGAGGAAAATATGAATGGAACCACCTTTCAATGCAAAGGCTCGCAATTGGATCGTAATTTCAGGATTACTACTCAGAGGGCTGTAACCTCAGGATTGATGCCTGCGCCACGTGCTAGCATGTACAAGAATAGCATGATCAGGACTATTAATGAGACTGGTGTAGAGGGAGTGCTCAGATTCCTGGATCACTGGGGTCTCTTCTGGGAGAAGTGCGACCAGTACAAAAAGAACAGGTTACAACTGAATGCAAAGGGGTCCAATATCCTAGCGGGTACATTTAATAGAGCTTTTAGGGAGAGCTTAAACTGATTTGGCAGGAGTATGGGAACCAGAATGATAAGGCTGAGGAATGGGAAAACAGAAACAAATCAAAGATAGCATGCCATAGTGTTTATAGAATGAATGGGCAGGAGATAAGGCTTAATCAAATCCACTGGCATGAGTTATAGGGCAATAGAGGCATGGGTCAGTTAACCCATGCAACCTGTTCATATTTTATACCTTCACTGTGTGGTCCAGGTCAATTTGGCTCGGCCCAAGATTGCCCTCATAAGAAGCGTTCATACCAACTTTTGAACCAGAGATCTATTTAGAATGTATAACTAGCCTATCTGACATTAATAACTGGGTGATTAATCCTTAATTAATGTTTCAGAGATCTAAAATCCATTTCAATAGAGACAGGTGAAATTTGACCCGGGACAGTCTCAACGTAGAAAAATTGGTAGTCCCTGGACAAAATTATAAAATTTTTAAATACTTTCATTTTTGCTCATTTTGGGTCACATTAGGAACGGTCATCAAATTTCGGCTAAAAAAAAATGGCATTTAGATTGTTGTTAACTGTTGTCAAATGTTAAAACAGGTCACATTTGACCAGAACAGTATGTAAGGGTTAAAACAGAAAGCAACAAATACTGAACTGAGAGTGTTATATTTGGATGCACGCTGTACAAGGAAAAAATAGACAATTTTGAAATTCAGCTACAGATTGGCAAATATGACATTGTGGCCATCTTTGAAACTTGGCTAAAGGATGGCTGCCATTGGGAGCTGAATGTCCAAAGATATTTGGTGTATCAGAAAGAAAGGTTAGTAGGCAAAGAGGGTATGGTGTGGCTCCGTGTATAAGAAATAATATTAAATCATTGGAATGAGTTGACATAGGATTGGTAGGTGTAGAGTCTCCAGGGGTTGAGTTAAGAAATAATAGGAGTAAAAGGACCCTAATGGCAGTTGTTTACCTGCCTCCAAACAGCAGCTGGGATATAGATCGCAAATTACAGTAGCATGTCAGAAAGACAATGTCATGATAATCGCTGGGGATTTTAACATGAAAGTGGATTGGGTAAACCAGATCAATGCTAGACCTCAAGAGAGAGAATTTGTAGAATGTTGAAGGAATGGCTTTTTTGAACAGCTTGTTGTTGAGCCCACTGGTGGACTGGCTGTGTTCGATTGGGTATTGTTGAATGATCCGGAGGTGATAAAGAGAGCTTAAGTTAAGGAATGCTTAGGGAACAGTGGGCACGATATAATAGAGTTCAAACTGAAATTTAAGAGGGAAAAAGTAAAATCCAATGCGTCGGTATTTCAGTGGAATAAAGGAAATTACAGTGGCATGAGTGGGGAAGTGGCCGAAGTTGACTGGAATGGGATATTTGCAGGAACGACAGCAGAGCAGTAATGGATGAAGTTTCTGCGAAAAATGAGAGAAGTACAAGACAGATATATCCCAAATAAGAAGAAATTTTCAAAAGGAAGAAGGACACTACCCTGTCTGACAAGCGAAGTCAGTGCCAAAGTAATAGCAAATGAGAGGACCTACAAGGAAGGCAGAGCTAGTGGGAAGATAGAGGATTGAGAAGCTTTTAAAAACTTGCAGAAGGTAAACAAGTAGGTCATTTGGAAGGAAAAGATGAATTATGAGAGGAAGCTGGTGACTAATATCAAAGAAGATACTAAAAGCTTTTTTAAGTATATAAAGGGTAAAAGAGAGCTGAGGGTAGATATAGGACGAATACAAAATGGCGCTGGAGATATTGCAAAAAGAGATTCGGAGCTGACAGAAAAACTGAATGCCTATTTAGCAACAGTCTTCACAGCGGAAGATACCTGCAGTATACCGGACATTCATCAGTGTCAGGGAAGTGAAGTTTGTGCCGTGAAAATTAGGACTCGGAAGATGTTCTGTTATCTTAATGGTCTGAGCGTGGATAAATCTCCTGGACCTGATGGAATGCATCTTCAGGTTCTGAAAGCGGTAACTGGAGGGATTGTGGAAGCATTAACAATGATCTTTCAATAATCGATAGATTCTGCTATTGTACCAGAAGACTGGAAAATCGCAAATGTTGGGGGGAGAAGAACAGAAACTATAGACCTGTTAGCCTGATATCAGTCGTTCGGAAGTTGTTGGAATCGACTGTTAGGGATGAGATCATGGAGTACCTGGAGGCAGATGACAAGATAGGCCAAATCCAGCATGGTTTCCTGAAAGGAAATTTGTGCCTGACAGACCTACTGCAATTTTTTGAGAAAATTACAAAGATAGACAAAGAAGATGCAGTAGACGTGGATTTTCAGAAGGCCTTTGACAAGGTGCCGCATATGAGGCTGCTTAGCATGCTAACACCTTAAGGAATTGCAGGGTATTTACTGGAGTGGGTGGAGCATTGGCTAGTCAGCAGAAAACAGAGAGTGGAAATAAAGGGATCCTATTCTGGCTGGCTGCCAGTTACCAGTGGAGTTCCACTGGGGTTGGCGTTGGGACCGCTGCTTTTTACAATGTATGTCAGTGATTCAGACTATGGGATTAATGGATTTGTGGCTAAATTTGCTGATGATACAAAAATAGGTGGAGGAGCGAGTAGTGTTGAGGAAACAGAGAGCCTGCAGAGAGACTTAGATAGTTTAAGGGAATGGACAAAGAAGTGGCAAATGAAATACAATGTTGGAAACTGTATGGTCATGCATTTTGGTGGAAGAAATAAACGGGCAGACTATTGTTTAGAAGGGGAGAGAATTCAAAATGCAGAGATGCAAAGGGACTTGAAAGTCCTTGTGCAAGATACCCTAAAGGTTAACCTCCAGGTTGAGTCGGTTGTGAAGAAGGCAGATGCAATGTTGGTATTCATCTCTAGAGGTACAAAATATAAGAGAAGGGATGTGATGTTGAGGCTCTATAAGGCATTCATGACACCACACTTGGAGTATTGTGTGCAGTTTTGGTCTCCTTATTTTACAAAGGATCTACTCACAGTGGAGATGATGCAGAGAAAATTCACGAGAATGATTCCAGGAATGAAAGGGTTACCGTATGAGGAATATCTGGCAGTTCTTGGGCTGTATTGCCTGGAGTTCAGGAGAATGAGGGGGATCTCTTAGAAATGTTCTGTATGGTAAAAGGCCTGAACAGATTAGATATGGCAAAGTTATTTCCCATGGTAGGGGATTCTGGGACAAGAGGCCATGACTTCAGGATTGAAGGACGTCCTTTTAGAACTGAGATGTGGAGGAATTACTTTAGTCAGAGGGTGGTAAATCTGTGGAATTTGTTATCACGATAAGCTGTGGAGGCCAGGTCATTGTGTGTATTTTTGGTAGAGATAGATAGGTTCTTGATTAGCCAGGGTATCAAAGGGTATGGGATAAACGAGGTGGAGTGGGATGACTGGAAGAACTGAATCAGCCCATGATTGAATGGCAGAACAGACTCAATGGGCCGAATGACCTACTTGTGCTCCTATATCTTGTGGTCTTATGGTCTTAATTTTGTCTCCCCGTCTGGTAATATTCAGTTTGTTTCAATACTCTGCTTCCTTCCCCGGGTCGTGAGAATGCCAAACTCCCTTCAACCAGCCAGTTCTCACCAAGTATGAAGGACCAGCAGCGTTATACCATTTATTTTTTAGCTTGTGCTGTAAATGCACCTTATTGGTACTAGTATTATATTTTATGTTGTGTGTGAGTTATATGTACTGTGTGGTACATTGGTATGCAAGAACTTTGTTTCGTTTACCATGTCGGTTGGTGGGTGTAGGGTGGAAACTGGAGCTGCAGGGGCTGGTACCAGACCTCAGACCAAGTCAGGAATCAGAAGGTTGAGCATGGTGTGACTTATGTCCTGAGCTGTGTATATTTCAATGCAAGAAATATTGTAAGAAAGAAAGATAATATTGTAGCCATTAGAATCAGAGGGGCAAGACAGGCAGCTCAGTATTCCGAGGTTCAATTTTTTATAGGCAAAAGAGTGGCAACAATTTAGAGGAACAAATTTGAGGTGTTACAAATCAGGAACAATGAATATATGATTTGAGACAGTTTTTTATAACAAATAAAATATTTATTAAACACTGCTAAAAAGAACCTCGAAAGTAAACAAATGACTAACTTAACCGGTAGTCAACCGCGAAACGGCATCTCGAACAGTTCTTAAAGCGAGAATGCGAGAACAGTTCTTAAAGCGGTAATACAAGAACAGTTCTTAGAAGTAGTAATGTGACACTTCAAAGTTTTACCCAGTTGCTTAGGAGAGACTTTTCTTGAAATAATCGGTGTGTTCCTTTGTGACGTTACTGCTGATCCTCGACAAAGTATGCTATTCCCTGGAGAATTTACGATCAAAGGAAATAAAATGGCACTGACCTTCCTTTGCTGAGACTTTGTATCCAGCCCTCTACTCCCTTTTGGCAAAGCAGGAGTTATCATGGATACTCGTTACTAATTCCTTGTGCGAAGACTAAACAAAGGTCGAATCTGCTCCACAGCCGACATGAACTTTCTTCGATCTTTCAGCTTCCCAAACATTGACGAATCTTCACTCTTCAACTTGACTTTAACTGGCAGTATTGCAGCAAAGCTGCTGGCAATAACCTTTTACTTAAGACAGAAAATAAAATTCCACTTTTAAAAGAAACAGCATCATAATATCGGAATATGCAGCAACAAGGAGTCAGTGGCGAACTGCCCCCATCACAGGGAGGGGTTCTCCTTTTATACCCGGTTTTAAAAACTATCACATGACTTCTCACTGGCAGAAAAATGATGCCACTCCACCATCACAAGACCATTACCTCATGTCCAGCACAGCTTCAATTACATCATGGTCATGTGACAGGTACGAGATACCCACAGGTATGTAACCGGGGAGAAGTTGCAGACTGTTGCAAGAAAACTAAGATTGTTATCATAGGTGCTCCACATATTGACTGGGACTCCTGTAATGCAAAAGAACTAGGTGGGATAGAGTGTGTGAAACATATTCAGGGAAGTTCCTTGATCAGTATATAGAAGTCCAATGAGAGAGTGCATGATATTTGACCTGAACTTAGGGAAGGAGACTGGGCATGTGACAGAATATTGTGTGGGGGAACACATTACATATAATGATCACAATAGCATTAGTTTCAAAGTGAATATAAAAAAGGTAGGTTTGGTTCACCAGTTGAGATTCTAAATGGGAGAAGAGACAATTTTGTTGGTATAAGAAAGGATGTGGTAAATGGGAAATGCAACAGGCTGTTTTCTGTCAAAGGCCTACTTGGTGAGAGGGGGCCTTCCAAAGTGAAAAATTAAGAGTACAAAGGTTTGTGACTGTCAGAATTAAAGGCAAAGATAACAGGTTTAGGGAACCATAGTTTTCAAGAGACATTTCAAGAGATAGGCAGGGAAGAACAAAAGAGGTAGTTATGAACGATACGAAATGCAAAGGGACACGGAAGAAAGGAATCAGGAGGGTGAAACGAAACACGGGGCAGCCCCAGCAGAAAAGGTGAAGGGGGATCCAAAGGGATTCTACAAGTATATTAAGAATAACATTATGGCAAGCTTTCAAATTGGTCTTCTGGAGGATGAGATTGTTAATGGATTTTATTGTATCTGTATTTTCTCGATAGATGGTTCAAAAGAAAATACAAGTGACGAAAAATAGCGTCAAGTTAATTTGACCCTATGCAGATGTGGTAAACCATGTATACCTGTCTGGATACGCCCCTCTGCTGACTGCTCCTGTGGCTTCTCCCACAGACCCCTGTATAAAGGTCTCCACAGTCTCCAACATGGTCGGGCCTATTCTCGCTGTTAATAAAAGCCTATCATTTTGCACTCTACTTCCAGTCTCCTAGAGTTATTGATAGTGCATCAACAGATTAAGGAGAAGGAGATGTTTGGTGACTTAAGGAAAATTAGGGTAGACAAATCTTCAGGACATTACAAGGTGTTCCCTTGGACCCTATGGGAGGCAGTGCAAAAATTACAGGGGCCCTTGCAGAGATTTATATATCATGCTTAGCAATAGGTGTCGTACAGGAGGATTGAAAGATAGTTAATGTTCTCCTGGTGTTTAAAAAAAGCTCAAAATAAAAACCTTGAAATTATCGGGCAGTGAGCCAGATGTCAGAAGTGGGAAAGTTATTAGATGGTATTCTAAGCGATCGGATATATGAGCATTTGGATAGACATAGGACCATGAGACCATAAGACATAGGAGCAGAATTAGGCCATCTGGCCCATCGAGTTTACTCTGCCATTCAATCATGGCTGATCCTTCTCAACTCCAGTTCCCAGCCTTCTCGCCATAACCTTTGACGCCGTGTCCAATCAAGAACCTAATCAATCTCTGCCTGAAATACACCCAACAACCTGGGCTCCACAGCTGCAGGTGGCAACAAATTCCACAAATTCACCACCCTTTTGCAAGAGAAATTTCTGTGCATATCTGTATTGAAAGGGCACCCCTCTGCCCTGGGGCTGTGCCCTCTTGTCCTAGACTCTCCCACCATGTCAAACAGCCTTTCCACATCTACTCTGTGTCAGCCTTTCTACATTCGAAATCTTTCAATGAGATTCCCCCCTCATTCCTCTGAACTCAATTTAGTACAAATCCAGAGCCATCAAACATTCCTCATATGAAAACCCTTTCATTCCTGGAATCATTCTTGTGAGCCTCCTCTGGACCCTCTCCAATGCCGGCACATCCTTTCTAAAATTTGGGGCCCAAAACTGTTCACAATATTCAAGATGAGGCCTCACCAGTGCCTTATAAATCCTGAGAATCATATCTTTGCTCTTGTATTCTAGACCTCCTGAAATGAACGCTAACATGGCATTTGCCTTCCTCACCACCGACTCAACCTGCAAGATAACATTCAGGGTGTTCTGCACAAATACTCCCAAGTCCCTTTGCATCTCAGATTCTTGGATTTTCTGCCATTTAGAAAATAGTCCACACATTTATTTCTACTACAATATATTTTTTAACATTGGATTTCATTTGCCAATTTCTTGTCCATTCTTCTAATCTATCTAAGACCTTCTGCATCCTCCCTCTTTCGTCAACACTACCTGCTCCTGCTCCAATCTTCATATCATCTGCAAGCTTGGCAACAAAGCTCTAATCCATCATCTAAATCATTTATATACAGCATAAAAAGAAGTGGTCCCAACACCAACCCCTGCGGAGCACCACTAGTCACTGGCAACGAACCAGAAAATGATCCTTTTATTCCCACTCATTGAATCCTACCAATCAGCCAATGCTCTAACCATGTTCGTACGTTTCCTGTAATACCATGGTCTCTTAACTTGGTAAGCAGCCTCATGTGTGGCACTTTATGAAAGGCCTTCTGAAATTCCAAATATACAACATTCACTACATCCCCTTTATCTATCCTACTTGTAATCTCCTCAAAGAATTCCAACAGGTTCGGCAGGCAGGACTTTCCCTGAAGGAAACCATGCTGACATTCTACTAACTTGTCCTGCGTCACCAAGTACTCTGTCACCTCATCCTTAACAATTGACTCTAACATCTTCCCAACCACTAACAGTTCCCAGGCTTACTGGTCTATAATTTCCTTTCTGCTGCCTTCCTCCTTTCTTAAGGAGTGGAGTGACATTTGCAATTCTTCAGTCCTCTGGCACCATGCCAGAGTCCAATGATTTTTGAAAGATCATTTCTAGTGCAACCACTATCTGTAACGCTACCTTTCTCAGAACCCTAGGGTGCAGTTCATCCAATCTGGGTGACTAATGTACCTTTACATCTTTCAGCTTTTTGAGCACCTTCTCTCTTCTAACAGTAACTGCATCTATTCTCTTCCTTCACACACTACATCATCAGGCATACTATTAGTGTATTCCACAGTGAAGACTGATGCAAAATATTCATTTAGTTCATCAGCCGTCTCCTGTCCCCATTATTTCTCCGGCCTCATTTTCGAGCTGTTCTGTATCCACTCTCATTTCTTTTTTATTTGAATATACTCAAAAAACTTTTATTATTCACTTTGATATTATTTACTCACTTGCTTTTAAATTTGCATAGAACATAGACATAGAACATAGAATAGTACAGCACATTACAGGCCCTTTGGCCCACAATGTTGTGCTGATCCTCAAACCCTACCTCCCATATATCCCCCCCACCTTAAATTCCTCCATATACCTGTCTAGTAGTCTGTTAAATTTCACTAGTGTATCTGCCTCCACCACTGACCCAGGCAGTGCATTCCATGCACCAACCACTCTCTGAGTAAAAAACCTTCCTCTAATATCCCCCTTGAACTTCCCTCCCTTTACCTTAAAGCCATGTCCTCTTGTACTGAGCAGTGGTTCCCTGGGGATGAGGTGCTGGCTATCCACTCTATCTATTTCTCTTAATATCTTGTGCACCTCTATCATGTCTCCTCTCATCCACCTTTTCTCCAAAGAGTAAAGGCCTGGATTATGATCTCTGATAAATCTCCTCTGTACCCTTTCCAACACTTCCACATCCTTCCTTTTTTTTGTAATTTATTTTTTATTGAAGTTCATCATCAAACAAACATTTCCATAAGATGTATTTCAGACATCATACATATATATCATATATTTATATATCACAAATCTCTACAAAGTATTTATCAGAGGTATACACTTATAGAAAAGAATGGAAAGAAAAAAACAAGCAAAAGGAAAAAAACTATCAATCAGTAGGGAGTGATCTTTTTTACAACATATTCATTGATTTGTGAGAACAAAATCAGGCCTATGAGGCATTATGTAGTTAAATAATTTTTCCCAGTATAAATCAAATTGTTCCAGCTGATGATTAACAGATGCTGTTATCTTCTCCATTTTGTAAATGTCCATTGTAATTTCCATCCATGCATTTAAAGTTGGGCTCTCCTGTGATAACCATTTCCTAGTAAGAGTCTTTTTACCAGCCACCAACAGTATATTCATTAAATATTTATCTCTTTTCAACCATTCTTGAGGTATATATCCAAAATATATGGTCTTACTCTCTAAGGGTATTTCACATTTAAAGATGCCTTGTAGGGCATTGTATATCCCCCTCCAATAATTTTTGATAACAGGACAGTCCCAAAAAATATGATATTGATTTGTATTTTGATTTCCACAATTTATCCAGCAAACAGGGAGGTTACTATCATAATGGGATTTCTGAGAGGGTGTAATAAAATATCTTATCAAGTTTTTCCATCCAAATTCCCTCCATTTCTGTGAATTGGTACACTTCCATTGATACCTCCATATTATTGTTCATTCTTCCTCAGATATAATTATCCCTCCTTCCTTCTCCCATTTTGTTTTAATGTATGAAGTCGAATGTACCAGAATGTTAGTAGAAATGTAATAGACAGAGGGGTGATTTGATGGAGCTATACAAAGTTATAAGATGTATAAATAGGTTAAATGCAAGCAAGCTCTTTCCACAGAGGTTGACTGAGACTAATCACTAGAGGCCATGGGTTAGGGATGAAAGGGAAAAATGAGTGGAAACTCAGAGGGTCGTAATAGTGTGGAATGAACTGGCAGCGGAAGTGATGTGATGTGTGCAAGCTCAATTTCAATGATTAAGAGAAGTTAGGGAATGTAGGGATATGGAGAGCTGTAGCCAGTGGGTGTAGATAGCTTAAATAGTTCAGCATGGGTTAGATGGGATCAGGGGATTGCTTTTGCACTGTACTTTTTTTTACAAATCCATACTTCTATGTACATGTACATGGTTGAATTTGACCTTGAGCTTGAGCTTGAAAATTTCATTTATCGGTAAAGCCTGAGAAGTGGCTTCCCAGTGGCCTTCTTCAGGAGACCCTCTAAATTATTTGGAGAGGTCCTTTGGGGGAGTGGTGGCGGATTCATGCATGCAGTCTCTAAGTGACAGAGACCTGGGTGCTATCCTGAACTCTGTGGGGAGTTTCCATGTTCTCCCTTTAATGATTTCTTCCACTTTAATTTTAAATCTCAATGATAAACTTGGAAATTCCTCCCCCTGTGATCCAGTACCAACCTGATTTTCCGAATCTATTTCCAGACTGAAGCCCCCTGTGATCCAGTACCAACCTGATTTTCCGAATCTATTTCCAGACTGAAGCCTCCGATGACTATTGTAACATTACCACCTATCTTCTGTCTCCCGTTGTAATTTGTAGACCACAAACTTCCTACTGTGTCACTTAACTGCCCACTGTCAATTGCTCTTGATATGACCATAAGATATAGGATTGGCGGGGAAAGGGAGGGTGGGTAGGGGTAAGAAGAGCCACGCTGTTGTGATAGGTGATTCGTTAGTTAGAGAAATGGCAGGAGGTCTGTGGGCGTGAATGGGATTCCAGGATGGTAGATTGCTCCTAGGTGCCAGGGCCCGGAATATCTTGGATCGAGTCCTCAGCATTCTTAAGTGGGAGGGTGAAAAGCCAGAAGTCGTGGTCCATGTATGTACCAATGATGTGCTTATGATACGTGATGAGGTTCTGCACAGGGAGTTCAGGGAGTTAGGTGCTAAGATAAAGGACAGGACCTCCATGGTTGTGACCTCAGGATTGTTGACCATACTGTGTGCTAGTGAGACCAAAACTAGGAAGATTATACATTTGGTTTAGGAGGGAGGGCAAACGATATTTGGAACATTGGGCTCTCTTCCAGGGATTGTGGGACATGTACAGAAGGATGCACCTGAACTGGAGCATGGCTAATATTCTAGTGGGAATGTTTGTTAATGCTGCACAGTGGTGTTTAAACTAGAGTTTGAGGGGATGGGAATGAGTGCCATAGCAGCTTGTGGAGAGGTCATGGAGGTAGATGTTGGTAACACCTTGGACAAAGTTAGCAATCAAAAGATTGAGCAAAGGTGCAACTGGTGTCCTGGGTTGCCTACATTTAAATGCAAGAAGTATCGTAGGAAAGGTGGATAATAATGTTGAAGATGAGATAGCTGGTTTACAAACATTGGCAATGTGTAGTGGGTAGAGGCTGTTTATAGAGTAAAATTGCAGACAACAACATGAGTTGCAATAGAAAAGTCAGACAAAATCAGAAAACGAGATTACAGGACTGAAAATGTTGTATCTGAATCCTAAAAGTAGAAACCATGCACAATTTTCGTGATGAGGATCTGATGAGTTGGGTGTCTACTGATGTGGATGTAGGTGATCACTGTCCAGCCGGACACTGCTGTCTGAAGAGTTATGTTAGGGGCTGGTTTTCTCTGATGCTAAAGTTTCAATATCCATAATTGATCCAATATATACTTATAGGGACACGAGTAATGAAACTGTGAATGACATATACAAGGAATTATATCAGACAAGCCTAGTGTGTGCATTCAGGGAATTTAGGGGTACCCATAATTTACTTCTTGAATAGATCTCTTGCTTTTCCAATTCTGTGGACTTTTTCAACATCTTTGCATAACTCCTTTAAGTAAGTTTCCTTATCTCTCCTTGCTATCTTTTTGAACTTTGCGTTTGGTTGGGGATATTGGTTCCAATCTCCATTGGCCTTCACTTATCTTCACTGCTCAGCCACTTGTAGAGCCTCTGCAGAAAGCCACTTTGCTTTTCTGGTCTTTTTTTTGTTTGCAATATATTTTGTTGCCACATTTTGTATAATGCTCATTACTTCTATCCACAGTTCTCCTGGTTTTCACTCGACCTGGTTTAATTCATTGAATCTGCTCTTCACCTCCATGGCATATTTTGAGGGATGCTATCAACATCAAACTTTGCTGGTACGTTGACTTTTTTGATGCTCCTCAGTTTCATTCTGAATATTGCAACAAGCAGCTCATGGTCTGAACTACAATCTGCTCCTGGTCTTGAATTAGCTGACTGTATAGAGCTCTTACATCTCTGATTGCAAAGTATATAATCAATGTGGTGTCAGTGATGAGCATCTGGTGATATCCATGTGTAGAGCCATCTCTTAGGCTGCTGGAAGAAGGTATTTGCTATAACCAGAGAGATAATTTGGCAAAACTCTATCAGTCAATGTCCTACTTCATTCCAAAGTGAAGGTTGCCCGTTACTCCAGGTGTTCTGGTGATTTCCAACTTTGGAATTCCAGTCTCCAATAATAAATGCAACATCCTTTTTTGGTGTCATATCCAGGAGGTGCTGCAGTTCTTCATAAAACCTGGATAACTTCATCCTATTTTGCATCTGTTGTTGGAGCACAAACTTGGATCACGGTGATGTTGAAAGGATCAACAGAATTGTAAAAACAAGAGTTCTATTCAAGAAGATTAGAGAAATCAAAAGAACATTTCATGCAAAAATAAGTATAGTAAAAGACAAAGAAGTGATGTATCTTACAGAAGCAGAACCTAAAAATGTGATGACAGTAGAACACAGAAGAATTGTAGAGGAAAGCTCCCAACAGCGAAGATACCTGCAATGACTCCCTCGTCAATGTAGAGCCGGACATTCTGGAAAGTGAAGCCAAATGGGTGATAGAGAACATTGCCAATAATAAGGCTGTAGGATGTAAGACCATAAGACAATAAGATATAGAAGCAGAAGCAGGCCATTTGGCCCATCATGTCTGCTCCACCATGCAATCATGGGCTGATCCAGTCATCCCCACTCCCCTGCTTTCACCCCATACCCTTTGACACCCTGCTATTCAAGAACCCATCTATCTCTGCCTTAAATACACCCAATGACTTGGCCTCCACAGCCGCTCGTGGCAACAAATTCCACAGATTTACCACACTCTGACTAATGTAATTTCTCCGCATATCATTTCTAAAAGGGTGTCCTTCAATCCTGAAATCATGCCCTACCATGGGAAATAACTTTGCCATATCTAATCTGTTCAGGCAGGCCTTTCAAAATTCAGAATGTTCCTATGAGATCCCCCTCTCATCCTCCTTAACTCCAGGGAATACAGCCCAAGAGCTGCAAGATGTTCCTCATATAGTAACCGTTTCATTCCTGGAATCACTCTCATGAATCTTCTCTGAATCCTCTCTAATGTCAGTATATCCCTTCTAAAATAAGGAGCCCAAAACTACACATAATACTCCAAGTGTGGTCTCATGAGTGCCTTATAGAGCCTCAACATCACACCCCGGCTCTTATATTCTATAGAAATGAATGCCAACATTGCAGTCACCTTTTTCACAACCGACTCAACCTGAAGGTTAAACTTTAGGGTATATTGTACAAGGATTCCCAAGTCTCTTTTCTTCTCTGCATTTTGAATTCTCTCCCCATCTAAATAATAGTCTGCCCATTTATTTCTTCCATCAAAGGGCATGACCGTACACTTTCAGCATTCTATTTCATTTGCCACTTGTTTGTCCATTCCCCTAAACCAGGGGTCGGCAACCTTTACCACTGAAAGAGCCATTTGGACCTGTTTCCTACAGAAAAGAAAACACTGGGAGCCACAAAACCTGTTTGACATTTAAAATGAAATAACACTGCATACAACGTTTTTTTGCCTTTATGCTATGTATAAACAAACTATAATGTGTTGCATTTATGAAATCAATGAACTCCTGCAGGGAAAACGAAATTACATTTCTGCATGCAAAAAAAACATTTTGAACTCCGAAAAAAAGATGTTGGGTTGAAGGTTACTTTTAAGTAAAATACTCAATGTCTATTTGAGTCCTTCTTGTATTTATGAAAAACGCCGAACTTAAATTGTCCGCCAGCAGCAAACCAAAAAAAACGTCAGCCAGCTGTCAACCTGAAAAATAAAAGGACTATTTCACTGAACAATGAAAAAATGTGAATATACGTAAAATAGTAGGCAATTAAAATATTTATCATACTTGTTTAATGGGATTTCTGCTCCTGGACCTCAGCGCACAGCGTCTGCACATCAGGGCTGTATGACGTCACCTTCATCTTTACACAGGATCGCAAGCTGTCATCTGTGAGGTGTGCGCGATGTTTGTTTTTAATAAAGTTCATGTTGGAGAACACCTGTTCACATACATATGTGGATCCAAAGATCGACAGAACTCCAAGCGCATACTTTTTAATGCTTACATAAATGTCGGGGATAGCATTCCATGTTTCGAACACAAGTTTTTCCGGATTGGGGAGGTTTTCAATATCACTCCATTTGTGATTCTGAGCAAGAGCGGCCTTCTGACGGGCAACATCTTCAAGGTCTGCTGTCAAGCATCTAAACTTGGACACCCATATGTCTTTCTCGGCTATGTCGGCCAGTTCCATCTCAAGATCAGGTTGACTCACACCTTCCAATGCAGTCGTATTCAGTAGGGATGGATCGATGCTTAGGGGAGTGACCGGGAAGGATAATGTGTTTTTTTTCCTCTCTGAACTCACAGAAGCGTTTCCCAAACGATGTTTGCATTGCAATGATTGCAGAATGTAAATACTCCGAATTTATCGTGTCGTGAGCTTGTTTGAACTCCCTCAAATTGGGGAAGTGAGACAATGTGCCTTTCTGTAAATCTCTGGCAAGCACTGTCAACTTGCGCTCGAATGCCAAAACATCCTCCAACATGTGCAGGGCTGTGCGTCCTTTCCCCTGAAGAGCTGTGTTCAGTGTATTCAGGTGCGCTGTCATGTCTACCATGAAGTGTAGCTTTTCCAGCCACTCTGGCTGTTCCAGCTCAGGAAAGGTGAGCCCTTTGCTGCCCAGGAAAGTTTTCACTTCTTCCAGACTCGCGACAAAGCGTTTCAGCACCTCCCCTCTTGACAGCCACCGGACTTTGTTGTGCAGCAGGAGATCAGAATATGCGCTTTCCAAGCTCATCCAGTAACAAACGGAATTGATGGTGATTTAAACTTTTTGCCATTATTTTATTGACAATCTGAATGACAACATCCATTACTTCTGTGCATTCTGGAGGAACTGTTTGAGTGCACAGTGCCTCTTGGTGCAAGATGCAGTGAAAAGTCAGCAGCTTTCTGTCCAGCGACTACTGCAGTAAACCCACAAATCCCTTGTGCGCTCCTGTCATACTTGGTGCCCCATCAGTAGCTACTGACACCAGGTGGGTGGTCTTTATTCCTTTGGCTCTTAAACAACTCAAGACAGCCTCACAGATGTCCTCTCCCCGTGTTTGGCCTTTTAGAGGTATCAACTCAATCATTTCTTCCTGTGGCCCGGCAGAGTTTACATACCGGCAGAACAGCGCTATTTGTTCAATATCACCTTTGTCTTTAGACTCGTCACAGGCAATCAAGTAGGCCACAGCTGAATTGATGTCTTTAATTTGCTGTCTTGTGATGTCTTCTGCCATTTTTATGGTTCTGTCTTTGACAGTCTTTGCAGAGAGGGGCATATCCCTGATTTTCTGCACAATTTCACTCTTGTTTTTAAAGTCCGTGAATAGATGTTCTGAAATCTTAATGAAAGATTCTTTTCTATATTCACCATCTGTAAACTGCTTCCCGTGCCTGACTATTTCCTGACCGGCAACAAAACTAGCATATGTAGTTGATTTTCCAGACTTCATCCATTTCTTGAAATGATTTTTGCTCAGATCAACCTTTCACATCAGTTCCGAAACGGCTTTTTTTTTCTCTCATCTCCATCCGGATATTTTTGAGCAAAGGCTGCGTGTTTATTCTGGAAATATCTTGCGACTTTTGACTTTTTGTTGTTTGCTAGTTTCTCATTGCATATTAAGCATACCGGTAAACCAGTCTCATCAGCAGTGAAAGCAAATGAATCTGCCCACGTATCATTAAACGGTCTGTTTTCTTCAGTCACTTTTCTTTTTTTAGAATTCTCCATAGTTAGCTGACATTGGATCGAAAAATTAAAGAAATCGCGCACTGGCGGGTGTCAGGCATTGGCAGTGGTGACGTATATTAATAGCGACAAAAAACACGTTTTATTTAGATTGTACAAGATCACCATAATCTTCAAATTTAGAATTACATTTCAAAAACTAACAAACTAACATAAAATACTTTTTAATTAAATACTCATAATTTATTTTCCAAAGCCACAGGGAGCTGCAGCACAGAGATGAAAGAGGCGCATGCAGCTCCGGAGCCGCGGGTTGCCGACCCCTGCCCTAAACTATCTAAGTCTCTCTGCAGGCTCTCTGTTTCTTCAACACTACCCGCTCTTCCACCTATCTTTGTATCATCGACAAATTTAGCCACAAATCCATTAATCCCATAGTCCAAATCATTGACATACATTGTATAAAGCAGCGGACCCAACACCGACCCCCGTGGATCTCCACTGGTAACTGGCAGCCAGCCAGAATAGGATCCCTTTATTCCCACTCACTGTTTTCCGCCGCGCAGCCAGTCCTCCACCTACTCTCATAAATACCCAGTAATTCCATGGGCTGTTATCTTGCTAAGCAGCCTCACGTGTGGCACTTCGTCAAAGGACTTCTGAAAATCCAAGTATACCACAACTATTGCTTCTCCTTCATCTACCCTGCTTGTAATTTCCTCAAAGAACTGCAGTAGGTTTGTCAGGTAGGATTTTCAATTCAGAAAACCATGCTGGATTTGGCCTATCTTGTCATCTGCCTCCAGGTACTCCATAATCTCATCCCTCACAATCCATTCCAACAACTTCCCAACCACTGATGTCAGGCTAACAGGTCTACAAAAGTTTCCTAACAAAGTTTCCTTTCTGATGCCTCCCACCCTCTTAAAAAGTGGAGTAACATTTGCAATTTTCCGGTCATCTGGTACAATGCCAGAATCTATTGATTCTTGAAAGATCATTGTTAATGCCTCTGCAATCTTTCCAGCTACTTCCTTCAGAACCCAAGGGTGCATTCCATCAGGTCCAGGAGAATTATCCACCCTCAGACCATTAAGCTTCCTGAGCACCTTCTCAGTCATAATTTTCACATCACAAACTTCCTTGACACTCTTGAATGTCTGATATACTGCAGATAGCTTCCACTGTGAAGAGTGATGTAAAATACGCATTCAGTTCCTCAGTCATCTCTGCATCTCTCAACACAATATCTCCAGCATCATTTTGTATTGGTCACATTTCTACCCTCGGCTCTCTTTTACCCTTTATATACTTAAAAAAGATTTTAGTAACGTCTTTGATATTAGTCACCAGCTTCCTCTCATTATTCATCTTTTCCTTCTGAATGACCTTCTTAGTTTCATTCTCCAAGTTTTTAAAAGCTCCCCAATCCTCTATCTTCCCTCTAGCTCTGGCTTCCTTGTGCACCCTCTTTTCTGCTTTCACTTTGGCTCTGACTTCTTCACTTGTCAGCTACGGTAGTGTCCTTCTTCCCTTTGAAAAATTCTTATTTGGAATATACCTGTCTTGGAATATGTGACAGAATTCCAGATGAATTGTTTAAAATTTTAAAAGGTGATGCTGTAAAAGTGTACGCAATTTGCCAGTAGATCTGGAAAACCCAACAATGGCCTTTAGATGGGAAAAGATCAGTTTATATCCCAATTTTCAATGTGAAGGAATGTTCAAATTACTGAACAATTTCACTAATTTCACAAGTTAGCAAGGTAATGCTAATGATCTTGCAAACAAAACTCCAGCAAAATATCGAACGAGAACTGCCAGATATATCAGTAGATTTATATATATGTACATTTATCAACCACTTTCTCAGATACATCTGGTCATTAATGTAAATATTAAATAGGCCAATCATGCAGCAGCAGTTCTTTGCATAAAAATATTAAGATATGGTCAGGAGGTTCAGCTGTTGTTCACAGCAAAGAAGAGAATGGTGAGGAAATGCAATCTAACTGACTATGACCATGGAATGTTTGCTGGGGCCTCGTGTTTATGGATATTTGTTTATTTGTCATTTTATTTATTTGTTTGTTTGTTCATTGTTACACATTTATTGACTTGGTCGATCAATTACTTATTTATCATAATAGTTTTATATTTATCGTCTTTCCCACATTATTTCTATAACTGTCTTTTTCTGTAGTTTTTCTTTGATTCTAAAGTATTTCTTTGTTCTACTGTGAAAGCGGACCCGAAAATGAATGTCAGCCTAGTATCTGGTGACACACTGTATACAGACTTTGATAATAAATTTACTTTGAAGTTTGAACATCTACAAATATGATCGATTCTCAGATGGAACCCTGCTGTGAAACAGGAGCATATGATGCATAAATACAAAATTCTCCGTTAAATTGATCAAAATCCCTGGTTGTAACATTCATTCATGTGAACAAAGGGTTGGGGCTGAATACTTTTGCAGGGCTCTGCAGCTGGAGTTCAGGAAGTATACCCTGCCTTGTTGAGTTCTGGTCGATCATTGACGTCTCCAAAATGGTGATTTAAGATGAGGCCTCATTGTAATATTGCCAACAGTTGGTGTAACGGCAAAACAAAAATCCGAAATCAAACCAAACAATTGCCACCAGCCTGCGACCCCAGACGGAGTTGTTCTACCTGCTTGAGTCACCCTCGGCTCCGATTAAATGTATGTTTCAAAGAGTCTAATCCTTTATTCGATTCTTTATTAGTAATTAGAAAACATACAACATCAAATCAATATTAAATGATATTAAACAGTCAACAAAAACATGAACTCTGCATTTCCAAGATACAACATACAAAGAAATAAGCAATAGTATGATACTTATTCCATTTGCTTTTATCACCACCCCACTAATGTGACCACTTATTATAATAAAGATAATTAATGTGCAGCACAGAAATCATGGCTCCTACAGTTGGTTATGCTGAACTTTCAGCTTCATCAGCATTTGTATCTCTTGTTTGGTTGAAGTTCTGTTCACCTTGGTTAGAGTTTGGATCACCCTGGTTAGAGTTCGGATCACCTTGGTTAGAGTTCGGATCACCCTGGTTAGAGTTCGGATCACCCTGGTTAGAGTTCGGATCACCTTGGTTAGAGTTCAGTTCACTCTGATCAGTTATGTAGTGTCTTCGATTTGAAATTAGCTCTTTGGCCTGCACAGTCACCGTCTCTGCCACTATATTCCCCAACTCTTCCTTTATCTTGTTCCATTTCTTCGTTTCCAACGCTTGTTGATACTTGAACTTGTAATAACTGTCTTCAGTACAGTCACAAAAAGTCCACCTCGGAAAGAATTTTAGTAATAGCAGTAAGAACACAGATACACCCAGTATAATGCTGCCAATTATCTGCCAGGATATTAAAAAAAAACAAGAAGCTTATAAATAGAATGAGAGTAAGTATTGAGCTTGCCCAGCCACTGAAATTGATCAGGTATTTTTTCAACGAGGTCGTCCATTGCTCCCATACTCATTCCCTGTACTAAATCCATATCATATTAATCCATTCTAATCTAAAGAAAGCCATCAATCACTGCTTTGTATGCACTCAGAGTGAGCCAGGTACCAACTGGTGAAGAACAGCAAAGGGTCACTACCCACAAACTAAAGAGCTTATCCATTTGTATTTACTTTGAATGCCCACAAGAAAATTAATGTCAGGGTATGAGAGGTTGGGGTTGTTGTGGATAGTGTGGAGGGCTGTCAGAGGTTACAGTGGAACATCAATATGATGCAAAACTGGGCTGAGAAGTGGCAGATGGAGTTCAACCCAGATAAGTGTGAGGTGGTTCATTTTGGTCAGTCAGATATGATGGCAGAATATAGTATTAATGGTAAGACTCTTGGCAGTGTCAAGGATCAGAAGGATCTTGGGGTTTGAGTCCATAGGATACTCAAAGTATCTACCCAGGTTGATTCTGTGGTTAAGAAGGCATATGGTTCATTGGCCTTCTCAACCATGGATTGAGTTTAGGAGCCGAGAGGTAACGTTGTAATTATACAGGACCCTGGTCGGACCCCACTTGGAATACTGTGCTCAATTCTGGTCACCTCACTACAGGAAGGATGTGGAAACCAAAGAAAGGGTGCAGAGGAGATTGAGAAGGATGTTGCCTGGATTGGGAAGCATGCCTTATGAGAAAAGGTTGAGTGAACTCAACCTTTTCTTTTGGAGCGACGGAGGATGAGAGGTTACCTGATAGAGAGGCCTTGATTGTGTGTATAGTCAGAGGCATTTTCCCAGGGCTGAAATGGCTAACAAGAGAGGGCACAGATTTCAGGTGCTTGCAAGTAGGTACAGAGGAGATGTCAAGGGTAAGGTTTTTATGCAGAGAGTAGCGAGTGTATGGAATGGGTTGCCGGTGACGGTCGTGGAGGCGGATGCAATAGGGTCTTTTAAGAGACTCCTGTATAGGTACACGGAGCTCGGAAAAATACAGGTCTATGGGTAAGCCTAGTAAATTCTAAGGTAGTGACATGTGACATATATGCAGTTGCATAATAAACTTACTTCGAACTTTTGAACTTTGACCTTTGCCGACTGTGATGCCCTTTGACACTAACCACATTTCCCAACATTTATTCCGTATCCCCTTACTCTTTTAGTTTGTAAGTACCTACATTTAAGTATTTCCGTCTCCAACGCCTCATCTAGCACCTCTTTCCAGATAGTCACCACCATTTTATGGAAAGCCAATCGTTCAAAACACCCTATAAATTTCTGCTTCTCACTTTAAACCTGTGCTATCATTTCCATGTCAGTAGCGAGTATTGCTTCTGGTCCCGGGTGAGTATCGTCAGATATTGCTTAAAGTCTGCGATTATAACAGTGCAGGACTCTGGCCTGTGCTATCATTTCCATGTCAGTAGCGAGTATTGCTTCTGGTCCCGGGTGAGTATCGTCAGATATTGCTTAAAGTCTGCGATTATAACAGTGCAGGACTCTGGCCTGTGCTATCATTTCCATGTCAGTAGCGAGTATTGCTTCTGGTCCCGGGTGAGTATCGTCAGATATTGCTTAAAGTCTGCGATTATAACAGTGCAGGACTCTGGCCTGTGCTATCATTTCCATGTCAGTTATGGGCGCTTTGTCGCATCTGAATTATGAGTGAAATTGTGCAGAAAATCAGGGATATGCCCCTCTCTGCAAAGACTGTCAAAGACAGAACCATAAATATGGCAGAAGACATCAAAAGACAGCAAATTAAAGACATCAATTCAGCTGTGGCCTACTCGATTGCCTGTGACGAGTCTAAAGACAAAGGTGATATTGAACAAATAGCGCTGTTCTGCCGGTATGTAAACTCTGCCGGGCCACAGGAAGAACTGATTGAGTTGATACCTCTAAAAGGCCAAACACGGGGGGAGAACATCTGATCTGTGAGGCTGTCTTGAATTGTTTAAGAGCCAAAGGAATAAAGACTACCCACCTGGTGTCAGTAGCTACTGATGGGGGCACCGAATATGACGGGAACGCACAAGGGAATTGTGGCTTTACTGCAGAAGTCGCTGGACAGAAAGCTGCTGATTTTTCACTGCATCTTGCACCAAGAGGCACTGTGCGCTCAAACATTTCCTCCGGAATGCACAGAAGTAATGGATGTTGTCATTCAGATTGTCAATAAAATAATGGCAAAAAGTTTAAATCACCGTCAATTCCGTTTGTTACTGGACGAGCTGGAAAGTGCCTATTCTGATCTCCTGCTGCACAACAAAGTCCGGGGGCTGTCCAGAGGGGAGGGCTGAAATGCTTTGTCGCGTGTCTGGAAGAAGTGAAAACTTTCCTGGGCAGCAAAGGGCTGGAAAAGCTACACTTCATGGTAGACATGACAGCGCACCTGAACACAGCTCTTCAGGGGAAAGGACGTACAGCCCTACACATGTTGGAGGAGTTTTGGCATTCGAGCGCAAGTTGACAGTGCTTGCCAGAGATTGACAGAAAGGCACTTTGTCTCACTTCCCCAATTTGAGAGAGTTCAAACAAGGTCACGACATGATAAGTTCGGAGTATTTACATTCTGCAATCATCGCAATGCAAACATCGTTTGGGAAACGCTTCTGTGAGTTCAGAGAGGAAAAAAACACATTATCCTTCCCGGTCACTCCCCCAAGCATCGATTCATCTCTACTGAATACGACTGCATTGGCAGTTGTGAGTAAACCTGATCTTGAGATGGAACTGGCCGAAATAGCCGACAAACACATATGGGTGTCCAAGTTTAGACGTTTGACAGCAGACCTTGAAGATGTTGCCCGTCAGAAGGCCGTTCGTACTCAGAATCACAAATGGAGTGATATTGAAAACCTCCCTAAACCGGACAAACTTGTGTTCGAAACATGGAATGCTATCCCCGACATTTATGTAAACATTAAAAAGTATGCGCTTGAAGTCCTGTCGATCTTTGGATCCACATATGTATGTGAGCAGGTGTTCTCCAACATGAACTTTATTAAAAACAAACATCGTGCACGCCTCACAGATGACAGCTTGCGATCCTGTGTAAAGATGAAGGTGGCGTCATACAGCCCTGATGTGCAGATGCTGTGCGCTGAGGTCCAGGAGCAGAAATCCCATTAACCAAGTATGATACATATTTTAATTGCCTATTATTTTAGGAATATTCATATTTTTTCATTGTTCAGTGAAATAGTCCTTTTATTTTTCAGGTTGACAGCTGGCTGACGTTATTTTTGGTTTGCTGCTGGTGGAAAATTTAAGTTCAGCGTTTTTCATAAATACAAGAAGAACTCAAATAGACATTGAGTATTTTACTTAAAAGTAACCTTCAACCCAACGTCTTTTTTTTCGGAGTTCAAAATGTTTTTGTTGCATGCAGAAATGTAATTTTGTTTTCTCTGCAGGAGTTCATCAATTTCATAAATGCAACACATTATAGTTTGTTTATACATAGCATAAAGGCAAAAAAAAAACGTTGTATGCAGTGTTATTTCATTTTAAATGTCAAACGGGTTTTGCGGCTCCCAGTGTTTTCTTTTCTGTGGGAAATGGGTCCAAGTGGCTCTTTCAGTGGTAAAGGTTGCTGACCCCTGCCCTATAGGAAAGATGTAGAGGCTTCGGAGAGGGTGCAGAAGAGGTTTAATGGGATTCTGCCTAGTTTAGTGGGCATGTAACACCATGAGAGGCTGAACAAGCTTGGGTTGTTTTCTCTGGGGTGGCAGAGGCTGAGGGGAGTTCTGAAAAAGGGTTGATTGATCAGAGCATGAAGGGCTGTGGGGAGAAGGCTTGAGATTGGGGCTGAGAGGAAGATTGGATCATCCATAATGAAATGGAAGAGCAGTCTCAATTGACCAAATGGTCTAATTCTGCTCCTATCTCTTATGGTCTTATAAGATTATGTGAGGCTTAGATAGATTGGAGAGAGAGAGTATCTGTTTTCCAGGGTGGAAATATCTAACACCAGAGGGCATGCACTGAAGGTGAGAAGGGTAGGTTCAAAGGGGATATGAGTGGTAATTTGGTGCTTAGAGAGGGGTGGGTGTCTGTAATGTGCTGCCTGGTACAGTGGTTGAAGCAAATACTTTAGAGGCTTTTAAGAGATGCTTAGATAGGCGATGAATGTGAAAAAGATGGAGGGATATGGACATTGTGTAGGTAGGAGGGGTTCATTATTGTGTGTTATTGATTTACTTTTTAGGCACAATGTGGTGTTCTACATTCTTGTTCCACCTCCTATGCTGCAAATCTAACAGATCCCCTGTAAAAGACCTCTGTCTCACTTACTAAGCCTACCTTATCTATGCCTCTCATAATCATTAATACATATATTATGTCTCCACTGAATTCCCTTCATATGATTCAAAATGATAATTGTGATTCATATCATTCTCTGTTCTATGACTCGATCTTGGATCCTTTCCTTTCCCTTCAACACAGAGCTGATTTTCTGGTTAAACAGATGTGTGAAATGCAGCTCACCTTTATGTTCCCACCTGAGCCGCTGTTCCCATGAGGGGACAATCGATGAGCCTCAGCAGAGGTCAGGGCAAGTGCAACACCTCCCAACTCAACCTATTGCCCACTCAATTGGTTTAATAACTTATACCTTCTACCCCACTATTGTAAGCTGATGAAGTGTGTGAGAGAGTCTACGTTGATATTTATTTATTTGTTTGTTTATTATCACACTTTTATGGACCTGCTTGATTAATTATTTATTATAATAGCTTTGCATTTGGCTTCTTTTGCACATTAGTTCTTTATCTGTCTTGGCCTGTCGTTTTTCATTGATTCGATTATATTTTTTGTTCTACTGTGACTACCAGCAAGAAATTGAATTTCAAACTGGTATATGGTGACATACTGTATAAGTACTTTGATGATAAATTTACTTTGAACTTTGAACATCAAAACATAGAATTAACTCTCAGATGGATTTCTGTCGTTAGTAGTCTATGAATAGGACAACAGTTGCACTGTACGGCAAAATAGTATTGGGAGGGAAAGAGGAGAGAGAGGGAGGGAGAGTGCAGGAGGGGGAGTGAGGGCGAGTGAGGTGGAGGGAGAGGGGTAGAAGGGGGAGAAGGGGAGAAGAAGGAGGCGTGAGGAAGAGGAAGAGAAAGAAAGAAATAGAGAGTGCAAGAGAGAAGGAGGCAGAAAAGAGAGAGAGAGAAATAAGTGAGGGAGGAGAGAGGAGAAGGAGAGAGAGTATGAGTGAGAGGAGGAAAGAGAGAGGATAGAGAGAGGAGTAGAGAGACAAAAGGAGAAAGGAGGGAATTGATGCACCATCAATAACTCTCGGAGGCAGGAAGTGAACGATAGGCTTTTATTAGCAGCAAAAAGGGAGCCCACTACACCTCTGAGACTGAGGGAGGACAGTGCCCCAATCGCCTTTATACAAGGGTCTGTGAGAGGAGCCACAGGAGCAGTCAGTAGAGGGCGTGTCCAGACAGGTATACATAGTTTACCACAGGAATAGAGAGAAGAGAGGGAGAGGAGTGAGAGGAGGGGAGAGAGGAGAACAGGAGGAGAGAGAGTGAGAGTTGGCGAGAGGGAAGGTGAGAGGGGGGATGAGGAAGAGAAAAAAAGAAATAGAGAGAGAAGGAGAAAGTGAAGAGAAAGGAAGAGGGGCAGAAGGGGGAGACTGAGGGAGAGGAAGAGAAAGAAAGAAATAGAGAGGGAGAGAGAGATGAGAGAGAGGGAGGAGAGAGGAGGAGAGAGAGGAAGAATAAGAGGATAGAGACAGGAGAGAAAAGGAGAAAAGGGAGAGAGGAGGAGAGACAAAGAGAAAGGAGTGAATAGAGAGAAGGAGAGAGTGAAGAGAGAGGAGGACAGAGAGGTGAAGAGATAGGAGGCAGAGTGAGGAGAAAAGAGGTAAGGAAGAGAGAGAAAATAAAAAGAGAAGTAGGAGAGAGAGGAAAAGTGAGGGAGGAGAGGAGAGAGAGAGGAAGAAAGAGGAGAATGAGAAGGAGAGAGGGAGAGGAGAGGAGGAGAGAGAAAGAGAGAAAAGAGAGAGAAAAGAAAGAAGAGAGAGAAGAGTGGAAGTTTAGAAGGAGAGAAGAAAAGTGAGAAAACAGAGAAGGAGAAATGAGGGGAGAGAGAAGCAGAGAGAGAAGGAAAGGAATAGGAGAGGGAGAAGGAGCGAGAAGAGGGTGGGAATGTCAGAGCAGAAGGAGAGAGGAAAGTGAGGGAGGAGAGAGAGAAAGAGAGGGGGAAGGAGAGCAGAGAGAGGAGTAAGAAAAAGAGAAAGGAAAGAGGGAGAGAAGGAGTGAGAAAAGAAAGGGAAAGGAGGAGAGAGGGAGAGATGAGAGAGAAAGAAGGAGAGAGAGTGCAGAGAGAAAGAGAGAGGAAGGAGAGAGAAGGAAAGAAAAGGAGAGAGAAGAAGGGAGGAAAGAGAGAAAAGAGAGAGGAGTGAGAATGAGCGAGAAAAGTGAAATAAAGGAAGAGAGAGAGAAGAGTGAGAGGGAAGGAGAGAAGAGAAGGACATAGGAAAAGGAGAGAGAGGAGGAGAAAAAATTGATGAGAGGCGAAAGTGAAGAGCGAGAAAGAGACAGATGAGAGAGAAAAGAAAGTAGAGAGAGTAGAGAAGGATACAGAGGTAAGGCGAGAAGGATAGAGAGAAAACAGAGAGAGAGGAAGAGAGAGGGAAGGAGGAGAGAGAAGAGGGAGGGAAGGAGAGAAGAGAAGGAGGGAGGAGAGTGAAGTGGAGAGAGAGGGGAGAGAGGGAGAAGGAAAGAGAAGAGAAAGAAGTGACAGAACAGAGAGAAGCGAAGGAGAAGGGAAGGAAAGAGAGAAAAGAGAGTGAAGTAGAGAGAGTAGAAGAGAGGAGAGAGAGAAGAGAGAGAGGGGAAAGAGAAGGAGAGATGGAGAGGGAATGAGTGAGAAAAGCGATAGAAAGGACAGAGCGAAGAGAGAGAGGGAAGGGGTGGAAAGAGGGGTGGAAAGAGGGGTGTGAAGAGGGGGAAGGAAAGAGGGGGAGGAAAGAGGGGGAGGAGAGAGCAGGAAGAGTGGGGAAAGGACAGATACAAAATAATAAATAATCAAGCAAATAATCAAAAGAATAAATAAATGCAGATATAAATAGATAGATAGATTTTAATCATCTCTTCTGCCCTGTGTATAAATGGGAGTAAGAACTACGAGGTGCCTTGGCAGTGAGGAGGTGTGGAGAATTGGTCCATTGAAGATCAACATGGCTGTCCACCTGTGGATCCACAAGAGATGGGCGAGGATTTTAATAAATATTTCCATACAAATTTTACTGTGAAGAAGAACACGGAAGAAAATGAGTCAAAGTAAGTTGTGATATCTCGGACAATGTACGGAAATGCAGAATATGACCAAATGAATTCTTGGACTTTTCTGGGAATCCAGAGAAGAAATTGCAGAGGCCCTTGTAGAAGTAATTGCATTATCTCCAGCCGCAGGTGAATCTCCGGAGATCGGAGGATGTCAAGTGTTGCACTGTTATTTAAGAGCAGTAACAAATAGAAGCCGTAAACTACAGGCCAGCAAACCTGTTATCAGTTGTGGAGAGAATTCTAAGCAACCGAATATTTCAGCAGTTGGATAGACAAGGACTGATCTGGCTCTGTGCAAGGGCAGACATATCTCACACATCTATTAAGAATTCTTTGACGAGGTAAGCAAGGGGATTGGTGAGGACAGGGTAGTGGAAGTTGTCTATACAGACTTAAGCATGTCTTTCAGAAAGATCCTGTGAGAAAGACTGTGTGGAAGGTCCAATTGCATGTGATTTAGTGAGAGCTCGCTCTGTGCATACAGAATTGTCTTGAGGGTAGGTAGCAAAGTGTTACAGTGGAAGGTTGTTTATCAAACTTCAAGCCTGTGGTGTGCCACAAGGATGGCGCTGGGCCACAAATTTCCTTCATTTATTTCAACAATTTGCATCACAATGTATAAGATGTGGGTAACATTTCTGCATATGATATAATAGTAGGTGCTATTGTAGACTGAGAAGAAGGTTTCCAAAAAATAACAGGGGTATATTGATCCTCTAGGGAGTAGCCAATATCATTTCATCCTTCCCCGTTTCTTCTTAAAATTCTACTCTCTAATTTTACACTTCTCTATCCTGGGGAGAAGGACTGTGACGATGCATCTGATCTTTACTCCTCATGTTTGATAGGTCACTCTCCTATGTTGAGGGAGGGTGGGGAAGCATTGAAGTATCGAGCTCTTTAAATAACTCAAACCCTCCAGTCCCATGGTATCCTTGTAGATCTTTGCAGATTAATGTAATCAGTTTTACAGCCGGGCGACCAGAATTGCACACAGTATTCCAAGCGTAGTCTCACCAGCAACTTGTCGTGAGTGTTTAACCCAGTTCATATCGGTAGGTCTGTGCAAGGCACAGATGCACAGAACAACCCTGGGAGAGCAGGTTGTTGGAGACTGGCAAACGGGAGTATTGGAATAAAAGAAGGCAAATGGACAATGAGTCGCTATTACCACTCCATCATGCCTTCCTTGTGAACAGAAAAGCTAAAAGATAGGATAGAGTTCAAATTAAATTTCTTATAATACCATAGGACCTAGAAGCAGAATTAGGCTATTCAGCCCATCGAATTTACTCTGCCAATCCATTATAGCTGATTTATTATTCCTCTCAACCCCATTCTCCTGCCTTTTCCCCGTATCCTTTGACACCCTGATTAAGCTGACCTTCATTCTCCTGCTGAATAAATTCATCCTCATCTCTGTTCTAAATGGACGTCCTTCATTTCTGAGTCTGTGCCCTCGAGGTCCTTGACTCCCCCCCCCCCCAGTAAACACCCTGCTCCCATCCACTCTATCCAGCCCTTTCAACTTTCAATAGGTTTCAATGAGAGCCTCCTCATTATTTAAACTCCAGTGAGTACAGGTCCCGAGCAATCAAACTCTCCTCATCTGTTAACCCATCATTCTGGTGAACATCCCCTGAACCCTCTCTAATGTCAGCACATCTTTTTTTAGATCAGAGACCCAATTCTGCTCACAATACTTCAAATGTGGTCTGACCAATGCCAATAAAACATCAGCATTACATCGTTACTCTGGTAATCGAGTCCTCTCGAAATGAATGCTAACCTTGCCTTTGCCTTCCTCACCACCAACACAACATGCAAGTTAACTGTTAGGGGATCCTGCAAGGCTCTCCGCATCTCTGTGTTTTGAATTTTCTCCCCATTTGGAAAATAGTCCATACCTTTAATCCTTCTGCAAACATGCACTGCCATGAACTTTCCAATATTATATTTAATCTGTGACATCTTTGCTCATTCCCCAAATGTCTTATTCTTCTACAGACACCTTGCTTCCTCAACACTAGCTGCCCCTCCACCTACCTTCAAGCTTCGAAAATCCTTCTGGGAATCCAGAAGACCATAGGACCTAGAAGCAGAATTAGGCTATTCAGCCTGTCAAGTTTGCTCTGCCAATCCATTATAACTGATTTATTATCCCTCTCAACCCCATTCTCCTGCCCTTTCCCAGCAGCCTTTGACACCCTGATTAATCAAGAACAAACCTGGAATCTAATGATTCTTGAAAGATCATTTCTAACACCTCCACAATTTCTTCAGTTATGTCTCTTAGAACACTGGGGTGTAGTTCATCGGGTCTGTGTGACTCATCTACCAATACACTTTTCAGCTTCCCAAACACCTTCTCCTTACTAATAGCAATGACACTGATTTCTGCCTCCAGACATTCCCGCTTTCTGGCATTCTGCCAGTCTTTTACAGTGACAACTGATGTAACACTCAGAATCATAGGAAGTCATTTCTACCTGTGGCCATCAAACTTTACAACTCCTCCCTCAGAGTGTCAGACACCCTGAACCAATAAGCTGGTCCTGGACTTATTTCCACCTAGCGTGGTTAACTTATTATTATATAATTATTTATGGTTCTATATTGCTATATTTTATCACTTTTCTTGGTTGGTGCAGCTGTAACAAAACCCGATTTCCCTCAGGATCAATAAAGTATATCTGCTGTTATGAAGTTTCTCTACCATTTCTTTGTCCCCCATTGCTCCTCTTCATCATTATATTCCACCAGTCCAATATTTGTCTCTGTTGCAAGGACGTGGCGGTGGATTGAACCCAAGTGCTGAACACGGGAGTGGAGGCTGAGGAGGGAGATGCTGCCATCATAGTGAGCGTGTGAAGGGTTGCAAGAGTGGTTGTACCCCAAGTCTTGGTAGATAATTCAGGAACAAGGCTAGACTTAGAACTGATAGTCCTAAACACCATGTAGTGAGGTTACTCGTACACGAGTTGACCAACGAACTGGCACCTTCTGGCAGTGGTCACAGGACTCTTATACTACTGTTTGATGGAATGCAGGTGTTGGTAATTATTGGAACCTGGGAATAGTTTGGGAACTAAACGAAGTGTTAAAGGCCCAATTCCTGAGTAAGCCAGCTAGGTGCCAGAAGGGACCATGACAGTCTCTCTTTTACTCCTTATATCCTGTACCAACACTGACCCCTGCAGCATCCAAAAGTCACCGGCAGCCATCCAGAAAAGATCTGCTTTATTCCCACTGATTCTCTACTGCCAGTCAGCCAATCTCCTATTCATGCTCGTACTTTTCCCATTATATCATAGGCTCTTATTTTGTTAAGGAGACTCATGTGCAGCACATTGTTCAAAACCTTCTGAAATTCCAAAACAACAGTATTCATTGACTCTCCTTTGTCTATCCTGCCTGTTAATTACTTAAAAAATTCCAACCTATTTGTCCAGCAAGATTTCCTCTTCAGAAAACTATGCTGACTTTGGCCTATTTTATCATGTGCCTACAAGTACCCCAAAGCATCATCTTTAAAAATAGACTCCAACATCTTTCCAACCACTGAGTCAGGCTAAATGACCTAGAATTTCCTTTCCTCTGCCTTCTTCCATTCTGAATGAGTGGAGTGGCATTTCCAATTTTCCAATCTTCAGGAACAAACCTGGAATCTAATGATTCTTGAAAGATCATTTCTAATACCTCCACAATCTCTTTTAGATCCCGGGAGTGTAGTTCATCTTGTCTATGTGACTTATCTACCAATACACTTTTCAGCTACCCAAACACCTTCTCCTTACTAATAGCAATGACATTGATTTCTGCCCACAGATACTCCCACATTTCTGGCATTCTGCCAGTGTCTTCTACAGTGACAAATTGTAAAATACTTATGAAGTTCCTCCATCATTTCTTTGTCCCCATTACTGCCTCTTCATCATTATATTCCAGGAATCCAATATTCATCTCTCTCTTTTACTCCTTATGTACTGTATCTGAAAAAAGGAATTTATCATCTTTTATATTATTAGTTAGTGTTCCTTTGTATTTCATCCTTTCTCTCAATCATCCTACTTCTCACTCGCTTTTGCTATATTATATGTCCTTTCCTCGGTGTCATGCAGTCCTTAACTTGTGTTGTCAGCACGGTTGCCTACCCCTGTCATTTGAGAACTACTTCTTCTGTGGGGAAATCTATCCTGCACTTTATGAACTATTCCCAGAAACTTTTGCCACCTCTGTTCTGCCATCACCCCATCATTATCCCCCTCCAATCCACCTGTGCAATCACATCTCTCGTGCTCGTTTATTGCATTACAATACTGAAACATGTGACTTACTCATTCGTAAGGCCAGTGATGTTGTGGGGGTGGAAATTGACTCTCTGTCGGTGGTGTCTGAAAAGAGGATGCTGTCCAAGTTGCATGCAATCTTGGACAATGACTCCTATCTACTCCATAATGTACTGGTTAGGCACAGGAGTACATTCAGCCAGAGACTCATTCCACCGAGATGTAACACTGAGCGTCATAGGAAGTCATTCCTACCTGTGGCCATCAAACTTTACAACTCCTCCCTCAAAGTGTCAGACACCCTGAGCGAAAAGGCTGGTCCTGGACTTATTTCCACTTGGCATGATTAAGTTATTATTATTTAATTATTTATGGCTTTATATTGCTATATTTCTTCACTATTCTTGGTTGGTGCGGCTGTAACGATCCCAATTTCCCTCGGGATCAATAAAGTATGTCTATCTGTCTGTCTGTCTGTTATGCTTCTCCCTCTCAGATAGCAGTATGAATTCAATCACATTATAATCACTAACTACTCAGGGTTCCTTTCCATTAAGTTCACTAATAACTCTGGGTCATTCCACAACACCCAATCTAAGATAACCTTTGCCTGAGTAGGCTTAAGCACAAGCTGCTGTAAAAAGCAACCTCATAGACGTTCAACAGATTCTCTATCTTGTGATCCAACACCAATCTGATTTTCTCAACCCCTTTGCATATTGAAGTCTCCCATTACAATTGTGTCTTTACCCATATCATCTGCCCTTTCCAGCTCCTTTCGCAATCTGAACCCCCATGTTGCCTACTGTTGGGAGGCCTGTATTTGATTCCCATAATCGTTTTTTTCACTATTGCAGTTTCTTAATTTCACCCACAAAGACTAAACATTCTCTGATCTCTTTCTGAAGTGTAATTCCATCTCATACCAGCCGAGTCAAATAGAGCCTATGCCTTCCTGCCTATCCTTTCGATACAAAGTATATCCTGAGATGTTAAGCTCCCAACTACGGCCTCCTGTCAGCCATGACTCAGTGATGCACACAGAATTATATCAACCAATCTCTCATTGCTCCTTGAGCTCATCCACCTTATTCTGAATGTTATGTGCATTTAAATTCAGCACTTTCAGTGCCTCGCCCTTATGAATTTTGGCTCCGTGGTACAACTTACTTCTTTTCTCTATCTACTGTTGTATCCGATGATTGGTTTGTCATTCATATTACATATTACATCATCTACTTGTAAACCTCCTGGCTTATCCTCAGCTCTATCATACTGGTTCCCATTCCCCTGCCGTATCAGTATAAACCACTCCCAACAGCTCTAGCAAACTAGCCTGCAAGGATATTGTTCTCCCTGGGATTCAAGTTCAACCTTCGCTCCTGATGAAGGGTTTCGGCCCGAAATGTCATTATTACCTCCTCGCATAGATGCTGTCTGGCCTGCTGAGTTTTGCCAGCATTTTGTGATTTTTATTTATTTCCAGCATCTGCAGATTCACTCATGTTGCCTTCAAGTTCAACCTGTCACTTTTGTGCAGGTCCCACCTGCCCCAGAAGAGGTCCCAGTGATCCAGAAATCTGAATCCCTGTCCCCTGCTCCAATTCTTCAGCCACACATTTATATGCACCTCATTCAATTCTTATCCTCACTGTGATGTGGCACGGGAGGCAATCCCGAGATTATCATCCCCGAGATCTTGCTTCTCAGCTTCCTTCCCAACTCTCTGCATTCTGTTTTCTGGACCTCCTCCCTTTTTCTGCCTGTGTTGTTGCTACCACAGCTTCTGGCTGCTCACCCTCCCATTTCAGAATATTGTGAATGCATTCAGAAACATCTTGGATCCTGGCACCCGGGTGTGGGGTGGGGGGGGGGGAACTACCATCTGTGTTTCCTTTTTACGTCCACAGGATCGCCTGTCTTTCCCTCACACTGTTACAGTCCTGGTAGAAGGACTGAAAGTCCAGCAGGAGGATTGGAAATTCAGTCAGTCAGGCTGTTTTGTCTTCGATCGATGGACACCAACGTAAATGTGCAGCAAGTTGTTAAGAGGGCAGAGTTTAGAATGATGAAGAGTCTCCACCTGAAATGTCGGCTGTTTATTCATTTCAATAGATGCTGTCTGACGTGCTGAGTTCAGCCTGCATTGGGAGCACAGTTCAGAAGGACTACCTCACTGTGACAGAGTACTCGGCCCAGCGAGCTTTTCGCTACCGACTGCGGAGCAATCACTCAGCAGTTCGTTCAACACGCTGGAGGAACTCAGCAGGTTGGGCAGCATCCGTGAAAATGAATTTACAAGGATGTTGCCTGGATTGTGGCGCATGCCTTATGAAAACAGGCTGAGGGAACTCGGCCTTTTCTCCTTGGAGCGTGGCTGACATCAAGCCACGAGTGTCAGTTGACAGAAAGCTGTGACTGATGGGTAGGTGATAGAGTGAAAAGAGAGGGAGGACTGAGGAAGAGGACTCTGGAGGGAATTTCAATAAACAATAGACAATAGGTGCAGAAGTAGACCATTCGGCCCCTCGAGTCTGCACCGCCATTCTGAGATCATGGCTGATCATTCACTATCAATACCCAGTCCCTGCCTTGTCCCCATATCCCTTGATTCCCCTATCCATTAGATATCTATCTAGCTCCTTCTTGAAAGCATCCAGAGAATTGACCTCCACCATCTTCCGAGGCAGTGCATTCCACACCTCCACAACTCTCTGGGAGAAGAAGCTCTTCCTCAACTCTGTTTTAAATAACTGACCTCTTATTCTCAATCCATGCCCTCTGGTACTGGACTCTCCCAACATCTGGAACATATTTCCTGCCTCAATCCTATCAAATCCTTTATTTATCTTAAACGTTTCAATCAGATCCCCTCTCAACCTCCTCAATTCCAGTGTGTACAAGCCCAAGCTCTCCAATCTCTCTGCGTAAGACAATGATGACAGCTGGAGGCACGGCATTGTGGATAAGCTAGTGGATAATGTTAGTGGCTAAGCTGGAGCTTTCTTCCCCGGAATGCTGCTGGTCACCCTCCAGAGTTTGATAGTAACTTCATGATAGGGCTTGGCTGTAGTCAATGGTTGCATTCTTTCTCCCCCAGATTCAGGAGTCTGCAGCTTCAAGGTCACAGGTTTAAGGAAAGAGGGGTAAAGTTTTAGAGACATAGAAAACCTAAAGCACAATATAGACCTTTCGGCCCACAAAGTTGTGCCAAAATTACAAGGGTTACCCATAGCCCTCTATTTTTCTAACTTCTATGTACCTATGCAAAAGTCTCATCAAAGACTTCTGTTGCCAGCAGCCTATTCCATGCACTCACCACACTTTGCATAAAATACTACCCCTGACATCCCTTCTGTACCTACTTCCAAGCACCTAAAGCTATGTCCTCTCGTGTTAGCCATTTCTGCCCTGGAAAAAAAGCCTCTGACCAACCGATCGATCAATGCTTCTCATCATCTTATACACCTCGATCAGGTCACCTCTCATCCTCTGTCGCTCCAAGGAGAAAAGGCCGAGTTCACTCAGCCTGTTTTCATAAGGCATGCTCCACAATCCAGGCAACATCCTTGTAAATCTCCTCTGCACCCTTTTTATGGTTTCCACATCCTTCCTGTAGTGAGGTGATCAGAACTGAGCATGGTACTCCAAGTGGTGTCTGACCAGGGTCCTATATAGCTGCAACATTACCTCTCAACTCCTAAGTTCATTTCCACGATTGAGGAAGGCCAATACACCGTATGCTTTCTTAACCACATAGTCAACCTGCTCAGCTGCTTTGAGCGTCCTATGGACTCGAACCACTAGATCCCTCTGATTCTCCACACTGCCAAATCTTACCATAATTACCTCAATAATGAATTCCACAGATTCACCAGCCTCGGGCTGAAGAAATTCCTCCTTTATCTCTGTATGGGAGCCCTCTGGTTTCTCCTTGCATTCCCCAGAATCGGACACTGGAAGTTTTGAAAGGAAGGGTCCACTGCCTGAGTAGAAAAGCCAGCAGTGGGTTACTATAACAAAAAGGAGCTTTGACCAGTGACCAATTGGCATTTGGGATTGATTAACCAGAGCAAATTAAAGGAAGGCAGGGTCAAGAGCAGCAGCCATCATTGCAGTGGCCATTGTCTCAATGGACAGAGTCAAAGTGATGATCTTGAGGCTTTAGCTCTTCAAGGCTTCAGTCAGAGAAATCAAAAAAGCCCAAGGTTAAGTTTTGTTCCTTCCCTTCTTTATATCTGGTCTGCTAGAACAGTAGAGATGCCAGGCAGGATGGCGGAATGCTCCTCTTGTGGAATGTGAGAAGACAGGAAGACCTCCGATGTACCTGAGGACTGCAACTACGAGAAGTGCATCCAGCTGCAGCTTCTAGCAATCTGTATTAAGGAGCTGGAACTGGAACTGGATGAACTCCGGATCATTTGGGAGGATGAGGGTGTGATGGATAGGACTTACTGAGAGGTTGTGACACTCAAGGTGTAGGACACCAGGTGACAGTCAGGAAGGGGTTAAGGAGCCAATGAAAGTACCCCTCACCAACAGGTAATTGTTGTTTGAGGGTGGGTTGATCTAACAGAGGAAAGTCACAGTGAGTCTGCCTCTGCAACTCAGAAGGAAAGCATGGAGAAGAGGCATGCTGTGGTGATAAGGGATTCTTTAGTTAGGGGAACAGACAGGAGGTTCTGTGGATGAGAACAAAACTGCCAGATGATGCATTGCCTCCTGTGCGCTGGCGTCTGGGATATCTCAGATCAAGTCCTCTGCATTCTTAAGTGGGAGGGTGAACAGCCAGAAGTTGTGGTCCATATGGTTACCAATGACATGGGTAGGACAAGTGATGAGGTTCTGAATAGAGAGTTCATGGAATTAGATGCTAAGTTAAAGGGTAGGACCTCCAGGGCTGTGGTCTCAGGGTTGCTAGGGAGGCCAGAACTAGGAAGTTTATGCAGTTTAATATGTGGCTAAGGAGTTGGTGTCGAAGGGTGGGAATAGGATTTTGGATCATTGGGCTCTCTTCCAGGGTAGGTGGTGTTATGTACCCCGTAACTGGGTGTCAGACCAGCAGAGATAGAAGTATCCGTTGGAGTCTGGTGGTATTATATTTAAAGGTGTTTATTAATAAAAATAAGCAAAACCATATCAATAATGCAAATATACATATAACACAAGGTAGCAGTAATAAACCTAAAAACATAGGAATAATAATAAGCAATAATAAACAAGCTTTATCGATGTCTAGGGGTAAATTAATTGTCATAGAATATAAATTTCAGTTCAGTTCATGAGTGCTCAGGTAGTTATTCTTTTTGTGGGGGGTGAGGAGAGAGAGAGGAGAGAGGAGAGAGAGAGATATGTAACAGCTATAGCAGCCAAACCTTCCTTTGCTTTCTTAATCCGTTGTATCATTGTGGTTATTCAGTTATGACCCCTCTGGTCTTCAGCTAGACCGTTCTTCTGTGGTGGGCTCGTCACTCTGGCATGAGTGGACACATACACAATTCCCCACTGGCCCTGCTTTTACACTGATAGCCTTACTGACTGACCTCCTGGTTCGGTCTTCGAAGCCTCCACCTTTCTGTGGGTTCCCAACACTCAGTCAGTGTCCACTGGTGGGTCTGGAGGGTGTCTCTCCAGACCTGTCTTTTTATCCCTACTAAAGGGGACTCAGCTATCCATCACTACTGAATGACCGTGTCCATTAAATCAGGCCACTCCTACAGTCCACTGAGGAATGTTATTGAGCAAACTATTGTCCTTGCAGTGAAACAGTAAATAATTCAAAAAGGAGTCACAATACAGTTAATCAGCAAACTCCCTCTTATCTGTTGCAGATGTTCTTGCCTGTTTTTCGTCTCTCTTTCTCATGGTCAGCATAGCAGCAGTAATAGTTCGTGGTTCTCCGGGGGGGGGGGGGGATGGTTAACTTTTTACCCCATTGTCCATCAGGTCTGTTTATTACTCATAACAATGGGACCTGTATGAAGGGACGGATAGTGCCTGAACTGGAGGGCGACTAATATCCTAGCGGGAAGTTTGTTAATGCTGCATGGTGGGATTTAAACTAGAGTTGAAGGGGGATGGGAACCAGAGTGCAAGAACATTTGGTGGAGAAGTTGTGGAGGCAGATGTTGGCAAGTTCTCAGACAAAGTTAGAATTCAAATGGTTGAGCATGATGCAACTAGTATCCTGAGCTGCATATATTTCACTATAAGAAATATTATAGGGAAGGTGGCTAATGGTGCTGAAAATGAGGTAGCTGGTTGACAAACAGAGACAATGTGTGGTAAGGAGAGGTTGTTTATAGGACAAAATTACAATCAACAGGATGAGTTGTAATTTACGAAGTGGACAGAGTTGAAAAGGGTGAATACAAGTCTATAGGTGTTATATTTGAATGTGTGCCATCTACGGAATAACATAAAATGAACTTTATTCTGTCTGTGCAAATACATAACAATTAAAATAAAGGCATGCATGCAGGAGATGGCTTTAACTGGTGGTGATTTACCACACTAAAGTAATTCCTCTGCATCAGTTCTAAATGGGCATCCTTCAATCCAGAAGTCGTGCCCTCTTGTCCTAGAATCACCTACCATGGGAAATAACTTTGCCATATCTAATCTGTTCAGGCCTTTTAACATTTGGAATGCTTCTATGAGATCCCCCCTCATTCTCCTGAACTCCAGGGAACACAGCCCAAGAGCTGTCAGACGTTCCTCATCCGCTAACCCTTCCAGTCCTGGAATCATTGTTCTGAATTCTGGGAATGAAAGGGTTAATGCGTGAGGAGCGTTTTCTGGCTCTGGTCTTGACCTTGCTGGAGTTTAGAAGGGGGGGGGGGGGTTCTCAGTGAAATTTATTAAATATTGAAAGACCAAGACAGAGTGGAAGTGAAGATGATGTTTCCAATCATGGGGGAATCTAGCACCACAGGACCCAGGCACAGAACAGAGATGAGGAGACCTTTGTTTAGCCTGAGGTTGGTGAATCTGTGGAATTCATTGCCACATATGGCGCTGGAGGTCAATGGATTGAGTATATTTAAAGCAGATGTTGACAGGTATTTGATCAGTTTGGGCCTCAAAGGTTACAGGAAGAAGCCAGAAGAATGGGGTTGAGAGAGATAATAACTCAGCCATGCTGGTAAGGCTCATTTGGCTGAATGGCCTAATTCTGCTCCTTTGTTTTATGGTAATGCAGCTGTTGTAAATTGTGTCTGATATATAAATGAGTTGTATACTCACCCTAATGGGAATGCGAAGAGAATAAAATGGGATCCATGTAACTGGATGTCTGATCGTTCTAATGTCTGAGATGTTCCAAATTATTGCTCTGGAATTAAATTTTGGATTCCACAATAATATGTGGGGGAATTCAAACTGGGGTCAGAGTGGAGGATGCCTTATATTTCATCCAGATCTCTGCATTATTCATTTGTAATGTGATTACAGAGTATTGGCTATGTCTCTTGGTAATCCCTGCCTTCAAAGATCAAATTGGACAGTAGTAAAACTTCAAAGTTCAAAGCAAGTGTATATCAAAGTACGTATGTCACCATATCCTACCCTGAGATTTTCTTGTGGGTGTTCACTGTAAGTACAAAGGAAAGCAGTAGAATCAATGAAAAAGCACACACAAGACAGGCAAGCAAGTGACATGCGAAAGACAACAAGCTGTGCAAATGCAGAAAGAAAAAATGGCAAAATAATAAAGATAATAAACAAATAAGTACTAAATAGCTAGCATGTGAGATGAAGAGTCCTTGAAAGTGAGTCCATGGGTTGTGGGAACAGTTCAGTGCTGGGGTGAGTGAAGTTATCCCCTCTGGTTCAAGAGCCTGATAGTTGAGGGGTAATAACTGTTCCTGAACTTGGTGATGTGGGTCCTGAGGCTCTGTGATGATGAAAGAGCCGGGCAGATTGCAGATTGGTTACTTTACCTGCCAATCAAACTGCTAACGATGCACTTCAATTTGCCTTCTGTCTTCTGAAACATGCACTGGGTATGTGCTGGCGGCAACTCACAAGTATCACCACACTTCTAGTGCTCACATAGCATGCCCACAACTCACTGACAAGCACTGGTATGTCTTTGGAACATGGGAGGAATCTGGAGCACATGGAGGAATCTCACAGAGTCACAGGGAGAATGTACAAGCTCCTTACAGGAATCAGTGGGAATCAAACCCCAATCTTACATCTGGTTCCATGATACTATGCTACTAATCTATATGCAGACCAATCCTAAATTATGAATGTCTGCTTTATGGACATCAGTGCATCTCCACCCAGTGGCCGCCTTTTAGGTACCCCATAATAATATTACCTAGTAAAGTGGCCACTGACTGTATATCTGAGGTCTTCTTCTGCTGTAGCCCATCCACTTCAAGGTTTGATGTGTTGTGCAACCAGAGATGCTCTTCTGCGCATCAATGTTGTAATGCGTGGTTATTTGAGTTACTGTTGCCTTCCTGTCAGCTTGAACCAGTCTGGCCATTCTCTGACATCTCTCATTAACAAGTAATTTTTGTCCACAGAACTACCACTCACTGGATTCTCTTTGTTTCTTTGTACCCCTCTCTGTAAGCTCTAGAGACCATTGTGTGTGAAAATTCCAGGAAATCAGCAGTTTCTGAGATAATCAAACTGTCCTGTCTGAAATCAACAAACATTCTACAGTCAGACTCACTTAGATCACATTTCTTTCCTTTTCTGGTGTTTGGTCTGAAGAACAACTGACCCTCTTGACCACGTCTGCATGCTTTTATGCATTGAGTTACTGCAACATGATTGGCTGATTAGAGATTTGCATTAAGGAGAAGTTGTACAGATGGAGCTAGTAAAGTTATCACTGAGAGTATGTTTTACACTGCTGGGGACCGGTGCTCCCTGGTATTCATACACGGCTGGGGACTGGTGTGGGAGTATAGAGTTGTGTGTTGGTAGAGTACGAGTGTATGAGCTCCCATAAAGTGCTGCACACACATTCCCCATAAGAAGCTGTGTGTGTGTATGCCACATTGAGTTTTGTATTGTATAATTTGTGGACAGAATCTTAAGGATCTCTGTTAATTTAAAATAAAACGTTGATGGCTAATTTAAAAAAAGCTCTTCATTCCCTAGAGACTATCATACTCCCAATTTTTGAAGAAATCTGGGCTTTTTCTTTTATAATAGTTGCTGAAATAATCATTTCCAGGCATTCACCTACACTGAGTCACACTTCCCACTGAATTAAAACAATATTTATTGGCAAGAGGATGGAGGCAAGGGAATATCTGGCTTCAGATGAAGAGCACTGCAGCTCAGGCATTTCCTTCCCAAAGCCAGTCTATCCAGAATGGAAACATGGCTATCTCTCCTTGCTGTGACTCAAGAAGTCTCTAAATATAGACTTTGTTTCCAAAGCATTACTTTGAAAACTTCCCCAAAATTTCGAGTTGTGTGAAAGGGAGGGATAGTGGGTGAGGGTAATCATGCACTAACACTGTGTTTCCTGCCTATAAAATTATTGCAACGCATATTCATTTGCCTGAGAGGGGGGGGAGGGGGGAGAGAGGGGGGGGGAGAAAAATTATTGCAACACATATTCATGTGCCGGGGGGAGAGAGAGAGAGGGGGGAGGGGGGGATTAAAATTACTGCAACACATATTCATGTGCCGGGGGGTAGAGAGAGAAGGGGGGAGGGGGGGATTAAAATTACTGCAACACATATTCATGTGCCGGGGGGAGAGAGGGGGGGTATTAAAATTATTGCAACATATATTCCATATATTCATGTGCCGGAGAGGGGGGGGGGAGAGGGGGGGGGATTAAAATTATTGCAACACATATTCATGTGCCGGGGGGAGAGAGGGGGGGATTAAAATTAGTGCAACACATATTCATGTGCCGGGGGGGAGAGACAGTGGGGGATTAAAATTATTGCAACATATATTCCATATATTCATGTGCCGGGGAGAGAGAGGGGGGGAATTAAAATTATTGCAACACATATTCATGTGCCGGGGGGGAGAGAGAGGGGGGGATTAAAATTATTGCAACATATATTCATGTGCCGGGGTGGGAGAGAGGGTGGAGTGAGGGGGGATTAAAATTATTGCAACATATATTCCATATATTTATGTGCCGGGGAGAGAGGGGGGGGAGGGAGGGGGGGAGTGAGAGGGGGGTAGAGAGGGTAGTAGAGAGGAGGGGGATTAAAATTATTGCAACACATATTCATGTGCCGGGGGGGGGAGAGAGGAGGAGAGAGGGGGGAGAGAGGGGGGTAGAGAGGGTGGTAGAGAGAAGGGGGTTTAAAATTATTGCAGCATATATTCATATGCTGGGGGGGTAGAGAGGGGGGAGAGAGGGGGGATTAAAATTATTACAACACCTATTCATATGTCGGGGGGGGGAGAGAGGGGGGATTAAAATTATTGCAACACATATTCATGTGCCGGGGTGGTAGAGAGGAGGGGGATTAAAATTATTGCAACACATATTCATGTACCGGGGGGGGGGAGAGGGGGGAGTGAGAGGGGGGGATTAAAATTATTGCAACACATATTCATGTGCCGGGGGGGGAGAGAGAGGGGGCGAGAGAGGGGGGGAGAGGGGGGATTAAAATTATTGCAACACGTATTCATGTGCCGGGGGGGGAAGAGAGGGGGGGGAAGATTGTGGTATGCTGAATTGTCAGGTGAATGATTAGTTTTTCATGTACTCCACATCATTGTCTTTATTGGTGGCTTGGTAAGTGGAGGGTGCTGATTTTTTTTGTTGAAGTGGGTAGGGGTTGGGGAGGGACATTGCTTTGCTGCTGCTTGTGTGTGGGAGGGAGAGTAAGCAGGGCATTGGGGTTCTAACTATCACTCATTCTTACAGGCCCAGTTTTTGTGGATGCCTATGAAGAAGAATTTCAGGATGTATTTCTCTGATATTAACTGGACTATTGAACTATCTTTTCTTTCTCACCCTCCAACTCACTCAGGCACTAACATAATGTTCCAGTGGCCAACACAAGATTAGAATCAGAATCAGAGACACAAAGTGTCACCAGCATGTCATGAAATTTGTTAACTTAGTGGCAGCAGTATATGGCAATACATGATAATATTGAAACAATAAGCAAATCAATTACAGTCAGTATATGTGCATATTAAGTCCCATTCATGGCTTGGCTTCACAAACAAAGATTTAGGAAGGGGGCTGCCCATATCTGCTGCAAGTTCACTGGTGGCTGACAAGGTCAATACGGGACTGTCACAGGGGGACATGGAATGGATCCAAGTGCAGGCCACAGGCACTGAAGTACTCAGGGCAGGACAGGAATAACTAAAGGGTAGAGCAAGATGGGGAGATCATGGCTTGCAAGGGGGAGATGGCATGCAGGTGTAAAACTGGGGTTCAGGCAGGTTCCCAGAGTCCATGGCTAGGCTGGGTCCCATAGTTCAAGGCAAGACAGAGTCCTCCACCAGGTAATGGTAATCTGGCCTGACCTATCTGACAGAGGCAAGGGGTAGGAAAGGGGCAGAGTCCTCCAGGCATGACTCCTTGGCAGGGCCACCTCCCAGGCATGAACACAGAGGCCTGGGCAAGGCATAGGAAACCTGGGCAGGTGCAGGGTACCACCCATCAGAAGCAAGGGGTAGGAAAAGGGGCAGAGTTCCCCACCAGGCTACAGCAATCTGGCCTGACCTACCTGACAGAGGCAAGGGATAGGAAAGGGACTAGGTCCAGGGTGACTCCAAGACTGACTCACAGAACTAGTTCATTAGCAGTGGGTTCTCCAAGCCAGGGCAAACAGGAATGAAGACCAGGCAAACAGCACCAGCAGGACAAACACAACACACAAGTCAGAACAGGGAAAACAGGGCAACCAGCTCAACACAGGACAATGCAGCCTAAACTCTGCCAGCCAAACATGTACATCCACCAGCCCTACACTCAAACCTAATCCTAAAGTCCAAAAGGGGCACACACCCCCACAAACCCTAGGCACTCCCCGATCTCATACTTCAAATTCTGCAGGCTAACCTCTGCCAGCCAAACATATACATCCACCAGCCCTACACTCAAACCTGATCCTAAAGTCCAAAAGGGGCACACACCCCCACAAACCCTAGGCACTCCCCGATCTCATACTTCAAATTCTGCAGGCTAACCTCTGCCAGCCAAACATATACATCCACCAGCCCTACACTCAAACCTGATCCTAAAGTCCAAAAGGGGCACACACCCCCACAAACCCTAGGCAAATTCCAAAAGGGGCAGACACCCCCACAAACCCTAGGTAACTTCCAAAAGGGGCACACACCCCCACAAACCCTAGGCACTCCCCGATTAACCCTTGCTAAACCCCCACAAACCGGATATCCTATGTCGAGAGGGGCAAGATTCAACAAGGGCAAGTGTGGGACCTGGTTAATGAAGGCGTGGGCCAGATCAAAGTGGCAGGGTGATGTGAAACGGAATCTCAAGTGAGGAGATCAAAAATCACAAGAGGGCTTTTTAGCCCACTGCCTGCATAATCTCAACCAAACCCGAACCCCCATTAGGCTCAGTCCCAGGATGCCCTATAAACACCTGCCAGCTGAATAGGCAACAGGTGTGCCTCCTTAAGCCAAGAGGATCCTAATTGGCTTAAGGGTGACAGGAGGGACGGCTGCAAGACCCGGAGTCCGGAGTCCGTGGACCGGATCAAGACCCGGAATGTGGGCTCCGGACCTGACCATGACAGGGACAGGCAGACCTGGCCACAGTGGCTGCAAGGGAAAATCTGTTCTGGGTTTGGTGCTGCTGTGTCGCGGTTCTTCCTCCTTCCCTTTTCATTCTCAAGGCCGGCCCTGCGTGCGTTCTCGAAGGAGGAGACAGACTGGTGAATGGTATGTCGCCAGGCCTCGCAACCGGAGGCCAGAGTAGACCGCTGGCGATGGTCAATGTGACAGGCACCAAGGGATTTCTTCAGAGAGTCCTTGCACCTCTTCTTCAGTGCCCCCCTGTCATGATGGCCAGTGGAGAGTTCGCCATACAGCACAATCTTGGACAGGCGATGATCCTCCATCCTGGAGATGTGCCCTGCCCAGCGCAGCAGCGTCTTCATCAACATGGCCTCGAAGCTGGTGACCTCCGTCTGTTCGACGACTTCAATGTTGGTGACCAAGTTACTCCAGTGGATGGTGCAGAGGCAGCGCTGGTGAAAATGCTCAAGGAGTCGTAGGTGGTGACTGTAGGTGACCCAGGACTCGGAGCCGTACAGGAGGGTGGTCAGTACAACGGCTCTGTACACACTGATCTTTGTGCCTTTCTTCAGATGCTTGTTGTTCCAGACTCTTTCTCACTGCCTGCCGAGTGCGCTGTTTGGCTTTGCCAGTCTGTTGTCAATCTCTTCGTTGATCTTGGCATCTGACGAGTTGGTGCACCCCAGGTAGCTGAACTGGTGGACTGTCTTCAGCTCTTCCTCGCCGATGGTGATGCAGGGAGGGTGGTTATCTTCCTGAGGTGTGGGCTGATGGAGAACTCCTGTCTTCTTCAAGCTGACTTCCAGTCCGAGAGCTCGGCAGCCTCTGTGGAGCAGTATGTTATACGCTGCAGGGCTGCCTCTGTGTGGGCAACAAGGGCAGCATCGTCGGCGAAGAGAGGCTCTCGGATGAGTTGCTCCAATGTCTTGGTGCGGGACTGTAGTCGCCTCAGGTTGAACAGGCTGCCATCGGAGCGGTATCGGATGTAGACACCGTCCTCGTCATCAAGGTCTTCCGTGGCTCTTTTGAGCATCCTGCTGAAGAAGACGGTGAAGAGAGTTGGCACGAGGACGCAGCCTTGCTTTACACCATTGCCTATTGGGAAGGGCTCTGAGAGGTCATTGTTGTCTCTGACTTGGCCACGCTGATCTTCATGTAGCTGGATGACCATGCTGAGGAACTTTGGGGGCATCCCAGTCGTTCCATGATTTGCCACAGACCTTCCCTTCTCACAGTGTTGAACGCTTTGGTAATGTTGACAAACGTCATGTACAGTCCATTGTTCTGTTCCAGACATTTCTCCTGGAGCGGCCTGAGAACAAATACCATGTCGGTGGTGCTCCTGTTGCCTCTGAAGCCACACTGGCTCTCTACGAGGTGTTCTTCTGCAATGACGGGCACCAATCTGTTCAGGAGTATTCTTGTGGGAATTTTCCTGTGATGAAGAGCTGAGTTATCCCCTGATAGTTGGAGCAGTCGAACTTTTCCTCCTTGTTCTTATACAGGATGATGATGTCTGCATCACAGAGGTCCTGTGGTAGTTTGCCTTGTTCCCAGCAGCAGACAAAGAACTTATGGAGTTTGGTGTGCCCCCATGCTTCCAAATCTCTGGTGGGATTCCATCAACTCCTATTGCCTTGCCACTTTTCAGCTGCTCTACGGCCTTGATAGTCTTGCATATTAAATAGTTAAATTAAAAATAGTGCAAAAGCAGAAACAAATAATAAAAGAGAAGTTCATGCTTTCAATGTCCATTTAAGAATTGGAAGGCAAAGGGGAAGAAACTATTCCTGGATCACTGAGTGTGAGTCTTCAGGATTCAGTACCTTCTACCTGATGGTAACAATGAGGAGAGGACATGTCCTTGGTGACAGGGGCTCTTAATCAGTGATACTACGTTTCTGAGGCACCATGCCTTGAAGATGCCTCGGATTCTATAGAAGCTAGTACCCAAGATGGAGCTGACTAAATTTACAACTTTACAACTTTTAGATCCCGTACAGTAGCACCCCACTCCCAAAACCAGACAGTAATACAGTCTGTCAGAATGCTCTCCAGAGTATATCTCTAGAAGTTTGAGTGTCTTAGGTGACAAACCAAATCTCCTCAAACTCCTAATGAAATATAACCATTGTCTTGCCTTCTTTATCGCTGCATCAATATATTGGGACCAGGTTACAGTCTCAGAGATCAGGATACCTAGGAACTTGAAATTACTCACTCTCTCCATGAGGATTGGTTCATGATCCCTCATCTTACCCTTTCTGAAGTCCACAATCAGCTCTTTCATCTTACTGACGTTGAATGCAAGCTTGTTGTTGTGACACTACTCAACTAGCTGGTACATCTCTCTCCTGTACACCCTTTTGTCTCCATCTGAGATTCTACCAACACTGTCAGCAAATTAATAGATGACATTTGAGCTGTGCTTAGACCCACAGTCATGTGTATATAGAGAGCAGTGCAGTGGGTTAAGCACATACCTCTAAGTTGTGCCAGTGTTGATCATCAGTGAGCAGGAGTTAGTAATACCAATCCACACAGTTTGTGGTCTTCAGGTTAGGAAGTCAAGGATCCAATTGCAGACAGAGGTACAGAGACCCAGATTCTGTGGCTTATTGGTCAGGACTGTCAGAATGATGGTGCTAAATGCTGAGCTATAGTTAATGAGCAGCATCCTGACATAGGTGGTTGGGTTATCCAGGTGATCTAAGGCCATGTGAAGAGCCATTGAGATTGTGTCTGCTGTAGACTTATTGAAGTGATAAGCAAATTGCAGTGGGTTCAGGTCCTTGCTGAGGCAAGAGTTTATTCTGGCCATGACCAAGTTCTCAAAGCATTTCATCACCATAGACATGAATGCTGCTGGATGATATTCATTCAGGTAGCTCCCACTACTCTTCTAGGGCACTGGTATAATTGTTGTCCTTTTTAAGCAGGTGGGAACTTTCGACTGTAGCAATGAGAGGCTGAAAATATCCTTTCAATACCCATGTTAGTTGGTTGGCACAAGTTTTCAGAGCTTCTCTGGGTACTCCATCAGGGCTTGCTGCCTCCTGAAAGACAGCCTGACACTGGCCTCCAGGACAGAGATCATAAGATCACAGGGTGCAGCATGGATCTTCACAGCTGTAGTTATATTTTCCCTTTCAAAATGGGCATAAAAGGTGTTGAAGTTATCTGGCAGTGAAGCATCACTGTCATTCATGCTATTGGGTTTTGCTTTGTAGGAAGGAATGTCCTGCAAACAATGGTAGAGTTCTCATGAATCTGATGTCACCTCCAACCTTGCTGGGAATTGTCTCTTCACTCTTGAAATAGCCTTCCAAAAGTCATACCTCATTTTCTTATATAGATCTGGGTCACCAGTCTTAAATGCCACAGATCTAGACCTCAGCAGCCAATGAACCTGCTGGTTCATCCATGGCTTTAGGTTAGGAGCAAACAGCAGGTTCTCATAGGCAGGCACATCTACACAGGTTTTAATGAAGTTGCTAACAATTGTGGCATACTCATCCAAATTCAAAGATGAATTCCCGAGTACTGTCTAGTCCACTGATTCAAAGCAGTGGGAAAAGAGTCACCACACTTCCAGTGCCAGCATCACATGCTCACTAACCCTAACCATACCTCATTGAAATGTGGCAGGAAACCAGAGAAGCCGGGGTCACAGGAAAGCATAAACACAAGAGATTCTGCAGATGCTGGAACTCCAAAACAATGCACACAAGATGCTGGAGGCACTCAGCAGGTCAGGCAGTATTTATGGAGAGGAATAAACAGTCCACGTTTCACGTCATCAGGACTGGAAAGGAAAAGGGCAGAAGCCAGACTAAAATTCCTTCTTCTTCAGCCCTTTATTTCAACCACTTATCCCCTCCCAGCTTCTTCCTTCATTCCCTCACCTGGTCTCACCTGTCACCTTGTACTCCTTCTCTTCCTTGACTTCTTCTTCTGGCTTCTACCCTTCCTTTCTAGCCTCGATGAAGGATCTCAGCCCAAAAAGTGGCTTATTCCGCTGTGGAGAACAGACAATTAACATTTTGAATCAAGACACTTAATCAGGACTGGACAGGAAGGGGGAAGAAGCCAGGATGAGGAAGAGGGTCGTGGGGAAGGAGTACAAGGTGGCAGGTGATAGGTGAAACCAGGTGAGGGGGCAAGTGGGTGGCTGGTTAGGATATGGGGGAATGACATAAGAAAATAGTAGGTGATAGCTGGAAGAGGTAAAGATTAGATTGCTGCCTGTACGTTGCTGAGTTTAGGGCAGGTCCCCTATCTCCGGTGGTATTCAGGGCTTCCTTCATCATGTCAGCATCTTCTTCTCAGTTTTCACTACTGTCAGTCATGCAAGTCCCAGGTGGAGACTCAGGAATACTGCCGTACTCAGATGTAGAAGGATTCTTCACTGCTGTTTCTGTAACAATTTTGTTTTACCAGTTAGGGTTGTTAGCCCTGAGCTGAGCCCCTTAACCTGGAGGACCACTGGACCACTCTTAGTCAATCCTCTATCCTCTGTCCTGTCTGGCTTGGGTAACCCTCCCAAGAGCCAAAGCAGGTAGCCCTGACTCCAGCCAACATAGTTGTCTGAGTCATTGAGGCACACAAGCCTCCAAACCAGGACAAGGTTGTGGTCCTCTTGAAGGGGAAGAGGTGAAAGGGCTGAAGATAAAGTAATCTATTAGGAGAGGAGAGTCGACGATAGGAGAAAGGGCACAAGAGAGAGCTGATAGACAGGTGAGCAGAAGAGGTAAAAGGGTAACCAGAATAGTTGTCTAGTCCTGTTAAAGCATCTCAGACCGAAATGTCAACTGCTTATTCCCCGTCCTGCATCTTGTGTGTGTTACTCTGGATTTCTAGTATCTGTAGAACCTCTTGTGTTGCTGATTTGGAGATTCAGCTCTGGATACTGAGGGGTGTTAGGACAGGCATTGGGATTGAAGATGGTCTGAAATCTTGAGGAAGGGTGGCAGAGGATGGAATTTTGACGTTCCCTAAAGACAGCTACACTCTCAATGTAAATAGGCCTGATGCAAGTTCAACTAATGAAAAGTTTGTTGGTCTCATGAACAGAGTGAGCATAATAAATGCAGAATTGGTCCTTTGTGTGAACTTCACTCCATCCTAATAGTTGCTACCACTAAAGGAAAGAGCATAAAACATCTGTCAGTACCCACTCACAAAATGCTGAAGGAACTCAGCAGGTCAGGCAGAATCCATGGAAATGAATAAAGAGTTGATATGTCAGGTCATGATGAAGGTTCTTGGTCTGAATCATCAGCTGGTGATTCATTTTCATAGATGCTGCCTGGCCTGCTGAATTCCATCAGCATTCTGTGTGTGGTACTCTGAATCTCCAAAGCCCTCTGAGGCAGAGAATTCCGCCAATTCCCCACCCTCTGGGTGAAAAATTCTTCTTCATTCTTGTCCTAACCGTATTCTGACCATGTAAAGCCCTGTCTCGAGACTCTAAGCCGAAAAAATGTCTTTCTTCCTGCAGTCTGTCCAGTACTGCTGTTGTAGTTCCTTACCTACCCTCCTCTCTCGGTGTCAAAAAACTACATCTGATCTCCCCTCCCTATATGTTCCTCCAATCACAATAAAATTATGCCCTCTCATATTAACTTATTCCACCATGGAAAAACAGCACTGTGTCTTCACTCTACTGCCTCTTATACACCTCTATCCAGCCACCTCTCATCTCCTTTTCTCCAAGAAGCTCTAGTTTGCTCAATCTTTCCTCATAACATATTTTCTGTAATAAACCACACGGTATAGGAACAGAATAATGCCATTTGGCTCATCAAGTCTGCATTCTTCAATTACGTGAAGAACAAAAGAATGACAGGAGTGAAGGTAGGACTGATTAGAGATAAAGGTGGGATGATGTGCCTGGAGGCTGTGGAAATGAGCAAGGTCCTCAATGAATACTTCTCTTTGGTATTCACCAATGAGAGGGAACTTGATGACGGTGAGGACAATATGAGTGAGGTTGATGTTCTGGAGCATGTTGATATTAAGAGAGAGGAGGTGTTGGAGTTGTTAAAACACATTAGGACTGATAAGTCCCTGGGGCCTGATGGAATATTCCCCAGGCTGCACCACGAGGCGAGGGAGGAGATTGCTGAGCGTCTGGCTAGGATCTTTATGTCCTCGTTGTCCACAGGAATGGTACCGCAGGATTGGAGGGAGGTGAATGTTGTCCCCTTGTTCAAAAAAGGTAGTTGGGATAGTCCGGGTAATTATAGACCAGTCAGCCTTACGTCTGTGGTGGGAAAGCTGTTGGAAAAGATTCTTAGAGATAGGATCTATGGGCATTTAGCGAATCATGGTCTGATCAAGGACAGTCAGCATGGCTTTGTGAAGGGCAGATCGTGTCTAACAAGCCTGATAGAGTTCTTTGAGGAGGTGACCAGGCATATAGATGAGGGTAGTGCAGTGGATGTGATCTACATGGATTTTAGTAAGGCATTTGACAAGGTTCCACACAGTAGGCTTATTCAGAAAGTCAGAAGGCACGGGATCCAGGGAAGTTTGGCCAAGTGGATTCAGAATTGGCTTGCCTGCAGAAGGCAGAGGGTTGTGGTGGAGAGAGTACATTCAGATTGGAGGGTTGTGACTAGTGGTGTCTCACAAGGATCTGTTCTGGGACCTCTACTTTTTGTGATTTTTATTAATGACCTGGATGTGGGGGTAGAAGGGTGGGTTGGCAAGTTTGCAGATGACACAAAGGTTGGTGGTGTTGTTGATAGTGTAGAGGATTGTCGAAGATTGCAGAGAGACATTGATAGGATGCAGAAGTGGGTTGAGCAGTGGCAGATGTAGTTCAACCCGGAGAAGTGTGAGGTGGTACACTTTGGAAGGACAAACTCCAAGGCAGAGTACAAAGTAAATGGCAGGATACTTGGTAGTGTGGAGGAGCAGAGGGATCTGGGGGTACATGTCCACGGATCCCTGGAAGTTGCCTCACAGGTAGATAGGGTAGTTAAGAAAGCTTATGGGGTGTTAGCTTTCATAAGTCGAGGTATAGAGTTTAAGAGACGTGATGTAATGATGCAGCTCTATAAAACTCTAGTTAGGCCACACTTGGAGTACTGTGTCCATTTCTGGTCGCATCAGTATAGGAAGGATGTGGAAGCATTGGAAAGGGTACAGAGGAGATTTACCAGGATGCTGCCTGGTTTAGAGAGTATGGATTATGATTAGAGATTAAGGGAGCTAGGGCTTTACTCTTTGGAGAGAAGGAGGATGAGAGGAGACATGATGGAGATGGACAAGATATTAAGAGGAATAAACAGAGTGGACAGCCAGCGCCTCTTCCCCAGGGCACCACTGCTCAGTACAATAGGACATGGCTTTAAGGTAAGGGGAGGGAAGTTCAAGGGGGATATTAGAGGAAGGTTTTTCACTCGGAAAGTGGTTGGTGCGTGGAATGCACTGCTTGAGTCAGTGGTGGATGCAGACACACTAGTGAAGTTTAAGAGACTACTAGACAAGTATATGGAGGAATTTAAGGTGGGGGGGTTATATGGGAGGCAGGGTTTGAGGGTCAACACAACATTGTGAGCCAAAGGGCCCGTAATGTGCTGTACTATTCTATGTTCTATTAGCGGAGGAACAATTGATTCACAGATTGAGAGGAAGCTTTGGACAGGTCGGGGAGAAGAGTTTTAAAAAAGAGCATTTGCAGGGCTCAGCACATTAGTGGTGGACCAATTGATTCAGGATATATTAGCAGGAGCAAATGAGAGTAAAGCAGGGTCAAAGCAGAACGCCCATTGTGTGAGTGGACCAGTGTAGGAATGGGAACTTGAGGTTTTGGCTCACGAGGCTCCGACAGGGAGGGACAGGTCAGTATCAGGTAAGACTGTTGTTGTGGTTGAATAAAAGTCACTAAATTACAGCTAATTAAATAAAGTAGGGATAATGCAGGATCAGGAGATGTGTTGTAGCTACATGATGTGGGAGCTGGTGGACCCCATTGTGGTTTTTGGTGACCACATCTGCAGCAACTGGTTATTTCTTCAGCGGTTTGAACGGGGCACGACTGCACAAACGCATGGATGTCAGCCAGTGAAAACAGCGAGAAGAGTTTAAAAAGAAGACAGATTCAACATCAGAGAAGAAGGAGACAGACTAGGAAGGCTTTGGCTCAATGGGGCTTTGACGATAACGGGTCGAGGCGAGGTAGGTTACCTGTGTAGAATACAGACAGAAAGTATGTGTGTGAGGCCAGATTTCTGTGCTCGGTGTCAGTTGTAGGAGATCCAGGAGATTCCCAGCCTCCTGAACAGCCACATTTGCACCGGGTGTGTCGAACTGCAGCTCCTTAGAGACCATGTTGAGGAAATGGAGATGCAGCTCGATGACCTTCATCTGGTCAGTCAGAGTGAGGAGCTGATACAGAGGAGACGTAGGCAGGTAGTCACTCCGGAGCCTGGGGAAACAGATAATTGGGTCACAGTCAGGAGAGGGAAGGGCAAGAAGCAGGTGCTTGACAGTACCCCAGTTGCTGTCCCCTTAACAATAAGTACTCCTGTTTGAGTACTGTTGGGAGAGATGGCCTACATGGGGGAAGCAACAGTAGCCATGCCTCTGGCACAGAAGGGTAGGGAAAGGAGGAGGAAGGCAGTAGTGATAGGTGACTCTATAGTTAAGAGGGCAGAGAGGCGATTCTGTGGACGCAGGAAAGGAATGCGAATGGTGGTTGCCGCCCAGGTGCCAGGGTCCAGGATGTTTCTGATTGTGTCCGCAATACCTTGACGTGGGAAGGACAACAGCCAAAGGTTGGAGTACATATTGGTACCAACGATGTAGGTAGGAAAAGGGAGGAGGTCCTGAAAACAGATTATAAGGAGGTAGGAAGAAAGTTGAGAAGCAGGACCTCAAAGATAGTAATCTCGGGATTACTGCCTGTGCAACGTGACGGTGAGTATAGGAATAGGATGAGGTGGAGGATAAATGTGTGGCTGAGGGATTGGAGCAGGGGACAGGGATTCAGATTTCTGGTTCATTGGGACCTCTTTTGAGGCAGGTGTGACCTGTACAAAAAGGACGGCTTGCACTTGAATCCCAGGGGGACCAATATCCTGGTGGGGAGTTTTGCTAAGGCTCTTGAGGAGAGTTTAAACTAGAATTACTGGAGGATGGAAACCGAACTGAAGTGAAGGAGTAAAAGGAGGTTGTCTCACAAATAGAGAAAGCTTGGAGACAGTGCAAAAAGGAGGATAGGCAGGTGATAGAGAACGTATGTGCTCAGACCGATGGTTTGAAATGTGTCTATTTTAATGCAAGGGGTATTATGAACAAAGTGGATGAGCTTAGAGCATGGATCAGTACTTGGAGATATGATGTTGTGGCCTTTACAGAGACTTGGATGGCTCAGGGACAGGAATGGTTACTTCAAGTGCTGGGTTTTAGATGTTTTAGAAAGGACAGGGAGGGAGGCAAAAGAGGTGGGGGCGTGGCACTGTTGATCAGAGATAGTGTCACAGCGGCAGAAAGGATGGATGCTATGGAGGGATTGTGCATGGAGTCTCTGTGGGTGGAGGTTAGGAAAAGGAAGTGGTCAATAAATTTACTGGGTGTTTTTATAGGCCGCCTAATAGTAACAGGGACATTGAGGAGCAGATAGGGAAACTGATCCTCGAAAGGTGTAATAATATCAGAGTTGTCGTGATGGGAGATTTTAATTTCCCAAATATCGATCGGCATCTCCCTAGAGCGAGGGGTTTAGATGGGGTGGAGTTTGTTAAGTGTGTGCAGGAAGGTTTCTTGACACAATATGTAGACAAGCCTAAAAGTGGAGAGGCTGTACTTGATCTGATATTGGGAAATGAACCTGGTCAGGTGTCAGATCTCTCAGTGGGAGAGCATTTTGGAGATAATGATCACAATTCTATCTCCTTTACCATAGCAGTGGCGAGGGGTAGGAACAGACAAGTTAGGGAAATGTTTAATTGGAATAAGGGGAAATTTGAGGCTATCAGGCCGGAACTAGAAAGCATAAATTGGAAACAGATGTTCTCAGGGAAAAGTACAGATGAAATGTGGCAAATGTTCAGAGGATATTTGTGTGGAATTCTGCATAGGTACGTTCCAATGAGACAGGGAAAGGATGGTAGGGTACTGGAACCGTGGTGTACAAAGGCTGTTTTAAAATTCATCAAGAAAAAAAGAAGGGGTTGCGAACAGTTCAAAAAACTAGGTAATGATAGAGATATAGAAGAATTTGGAGCAAGAAAGCTGCGAGTGAATTGCTGATTTTTCAAAGCAAAGGGAGTTTTTTTACTAGTCGTGTTAAAGAGAGATGAGACTGCACAGGCATGTAACGTCTGCCAGTAGAGCGCGAAAGGTTTAAAAAGGCAAGGAATCTTCAACGGTTTTTAATCTGGACCAAGAAGACTGTGAATGAACTGCTGATTTTTTGGAGCGAAGGGAGTTTTTTACTACTTGGTTTAAAGAGAGGCGAGACTGCGCAGGCATGTGACATCAGCCAGTAGAGCATGAAAGGTTTAAAAAGAAGACCGCCGTATCCGGCGGGCAGTGGAGTGAGAGGCAGCAGAGTGACAGGGCTTGGGCTCAACAGGCTTAGGTGGTAACGGGATGAGGCGAGGTAGGTAGTACGTGTGTGAGGCCAGTTTTCTGTGCTCAGTGTCAGATGTGGGGGTTCCTGGAGTCTCCCGGCCTTCGGGATGGCCATATCTGCGCCAGGTGTGTCGAGCTGCAGCTCCTGAGGGACCGAGTTAGGGAATTGGAGATGCACTTAATGACCTTCGCCTAGTCAGGGAGAGTGAGGAGGTGACAGAGAGGAGTTACAGGCAGGTGGTCAAACTGGGGAGACAGACAAGTGGGTAACAGTCAGGAGAGGGAAGGGGAAGAGTCAGGTACTAGAGAGTACCCCTGTGGCTGTACCCCCTGACAATAAGTACTCCTATTTTAGTACTGTTGCGGGAGATGGCCTACCTGGGGGAAGCAACAGTGGCCGTGCCTCTGGCTCAGAAGGGTAGGGAAAGGAGGAGGAAGGCAGTAGTAATAGGGGACTCAATAGTTAGGGGGTCAGATGGGTGATTCTGTGGACACAGGTGTTACATACCCGTGACACGTGACAGTGGTGTACTTGTCACGTGACAGGTGCTGAAGCTATACTGGACTTGAGGTAATGGTCTTGTGATGGTGAAGTGACATCATTTTCCTGCCAGTAGAGGTCATGTGACAGGTTTTTTTTTACAGGGTATAAAAGGAGGACCCCTCCCTGTGAGGAGGGGCAGTTTGTGGCTGGATTTGCCATGTTGACTTCATGCCACTGCGTGATTTAATGTTATGACGCAGTTTAGTTGAAAGATGGAGTTTTATTTAATGCCTAAAGTTTAAAAGGTCATTGCCAGCAGTTTCTTTATTATACTGCTAGTTGAAAGTCAGTGGAGAGTGAAGATCGGAGTTCGGGAGTTAAAAGATCGAGGAAAGTCGATTTCGACGGTGAAACAGGTTCGATCTTGTTTGATCCTCATTCGGAAGGAATTTGTTGTCTGTGCTCATGTTAATCCCTGTGAAATAGCCAAAAGGATTGGGTACAGTTTTGTAAAGGAAAGGTCAGTGCCTTTAAGCCGTTTCATTTTCCATCTTCGTAAGTTCTTTGTGGGAAAAGTATAGTTCGACTGGGAACCGCAGCAAAATGATGTGAAAGAGAATTTAAATCGTCTTAAAAAGTCTCTCCCTTAAATGGACTGTAAGCATTTTGAACTTTTGCAATACTACTTTGAAGAACTGTGTTTGCAACATCGCTTTAAAAACTGTTTAAGCTTCATTGCTTTAAGAACTGTTTAAGCTGCCGCACAACAGCTGACTTCCGGTTACGTGAGTGGTTTGTTTACTTTTGGGGTTTGTTTTTCAGTGTTTAATAAATGTTTTATTTGTTATAAAAACCCCTGCCACTCATATATTTATTGTTGCTGAATCCGTAACACAGGAAAGAAACTCGGATGGTAGTTTGCCTCCCAGGTGCAGGGTCCGGGATGTTTCCGATCGCATCCAAGATATCCTGCGGTGGGAGGGAGAGGTCATGATACATTTTGGTACCAATGACATAGGCAGGAAAAGGGAAGAGGTCCTGAAAAAAGACTACAGGGAGTTAGGAAGGAAGTTGAGAAGCAGGTCCACAAGGGTAGTAATCTTGGTATTACTGCCTGTGCCACACGACAGTGAGAATAGCAATAGGATGAGGTGGAGGATAAATGCGTGGCTGGGGGATTGGAGCAGGGGGCAGGGATTCAGATTTCTGGATCATAGGGACCTCTTTTGGGGCCGGTGTGACCTGTACAAAAAGGATGGGTTACACTTGAATCCCAGGGGGACCAATATCCTGGCGGGGAAGTTTGCTAAGGTTACTAGGGAGAGTTTAAGCTAGTATTGTTGGGGGGTGGGAACAAAACTGAAGAGACCGGGGAAGAGGAGGTTGGCTCAAAAATAGAGAAAGCTTGTAGACAGTGCGAGAGGGAGGATAGGCAGGTGATAGAGAACATATGTGCTCAGACCGATGGTTTGAGATCTGTCTATTTTAACACAAGGAGTGTTGTGAACAAAGTGGATGAGCTTAGAGTGTGGATCAGTACTTGCAGATATGACGTGGTGGCCATTACAGAGACTTGGATGGCTCAGGGACGGGACTGGTTATTTCACGTGCCGGGTTTTAGATGTTTCAGAAAGGACAGGGAGGGAGGCAAAAGAGGTGGGGGCGTGGCACTGTTGATCAGCGATAGTGTCACAGCTGCAGAAAGGATGGATGCCATGGAGGGATTGTGCATGGAGTCTCTGTGGGTGGAGGTTAGGAAAAGGAAGTGGTCAATAACTTTACTGGGTGTTTTTATAGGCCGCCTAATAGTAACAGGGATATTGAGGATCAAATAGGGAAACTGATCCTCGAAAGGTGTAATAATATCAGAGTTGTCATGATGGGAGATTTTAATTTCCCAAATATCGATTGGCATCTCCCCAGAGTGAGGGGTTTAGGTGGGGTGGAGTTTGTAATGTGTGTTCAGGAAGGTTTCTTGACACGATATGTAGATAAGCCTACAAGAGGAGAGGCTGTACTTGATTTGGTATTGGGAAATGAACCTGGTCAGGTGTCAGGTCTCAGTGGGAGAGCATTTTGGAGATAGTGATCATAATTCTATCTCCTTTACAATAACATTGGAGACGGATAGGAACAGACAAAGTAGAAAAGCGTTTAATTGGAGTAAAGGGAATTATGAGGCTATCAGGCAGGAAATTGGAAACATGTTCTCAGGGAAAAGTATGGAAAAAATGCGGCAAATATTCAGGGGATATTTGTGTAGAGTTCTGTATAAGTATGTTCCAATGAGACAGGGAAGTTTTGGTTGGGTACAGGAACCATGGTGTACAAAGGCTGTAATAAATCTAGTCAAGAAGAAAAGAAAAGCTTATAAACGATTTAGAGAGCTAGGTAATGTTAGAGATCCAGAAGATTATAAGTCTATTAGGAAGGAGCTTAAGAAGGAAAGGAGAGCCAGAAGATGCCATGAAAAGGCCTTGGTGGGCAGAATTAAGAAAAACCCCAATGCATTCTGCAAGTATGTGAAGAGCAAAAGGATAAGACATGAAAGAATAGGACCTATCAAGTGTGACAGTGGGAAAGTGTGTATGGAACCGGAGGAAATAGCAGAGGTACTTAATGAATACTTTACTTCAGTATTCACTATGGAAAAGGATCTTAGTGATTGTAGTGATGACTTGCAGCAGACTGAAAAGCTTGAGCATGTAGATATTAAGAAAGAGGATGTGCTGGAGCTTTTGGAAAGCATCAAGTTTGATAAGTTGTTGGGACCAGATGAAATGTACCCAGGCTACTGTGGGAAGAGAGGGAGGGGATTGCTAAGCCTCTGGAGATGATCTTTGCATCATCAATGGGGATGGAAGAGGTTTCAGAGGATTGGAGGGTTGTGGATATTGTTCCTTTATTCAAGAAAGGGAGTAGAGATAGCCCAGGAAATTATAGACCAGTGAATCTTACTTCAGTGGTTGGTAATTTGATGGAGAAGATCCTGAGAGGCAGGATTTATGAACATTTAGTGAGGTATAATATGATTAGCAGCAGTCAGCATGGCTTTGTCAAGGGCAGTTGGTGCCTTACGAGCCTGATTGAATTTTTTGAGGATGTGACATTGATGAAGGAAGAGCAGTAGATGTAGTGTATATGGATTTCAGCAAGGCATTTGATAAGGTACCCCACGCAAGGCTTACTGAGAAAGTAAAGAAGCATGGGATCCAAGGGGACATTGCTTTCTGGATCCAGAACTTAGCTTGCACACAAGTGTGGTTGTAGATGGGTCATATTCTGCATGGAGGTTGGTGACCAGTGGTGTGCCTCAGGGATCTGTCAGGGACCCCTTCTCTTCGAGATTTTTATAAATGAAAGTAATCTCCCTGGATGAGGAAGTGGAGAGATGGGTTAGTAAATTTGCTGATGACCCAAAGGTTGGGGGTGTTGTAGATAGTGTGGAGGGTTGTCAGAGGTTACAGTGGGATATCGATAGGATGCAAAACTGGGCTGAGAAGTGGCAGATGGAGTTCAACCCAGAGGTGGTTCATTTGGGTAGGTCAAATATGATGGCAGAATATAGTATTAATGGTAAGACTTTTGGCAGTGTGGAGGATCAGAGGGATCTTGGGGTCCGAATCCATAGGACACTCAAAGCTGCCTCACAAGTTAACTATGTGGTTAAGAAGGCATACGGTGTTTTGGCCTTCATTAACTGTGGAAATGACTTCAAGAGCTGAGAGATAATGTTACAGCTATACTGGACCCTAGTCAGACCTCACTTGGAGTACTGTGATCAATTCTAGGTCATCTGACTACAGGAAGGATGTGGAAATATAGAAAGGATGCAAAGGAGATTTAAAAGGATGTTACCTGGATTTGGGAGCATGCCTTATGAAAATAGGTTGAGGGAATTTGGCCTTCTCTCCTTGGAGTGATGTAGGATGAGATGTGACCTGATAGAGGTGTATAAGGTGATGATAGGCATTGACTGTGTCATTAGGCAGAGGCTTTTTCCCAGGGATGAAATGACTAACACGAGAGGGCACAGTTTTAAGGTGAGGGGATGTCAGGGGTAAGTTTTTTCTTACGCAGAGAGATGAATTCCTGGAATGGACTGCTGGTGACTGTGGTGGGTGTGGATACAACAGGGCTTTTAAGAAGCTCCTGGATAGGTACATGGAACTTAGAAAGTTAGAGGGCTATGGCTAACCCGAGGTAATTTCTAATGCAAGTACATGTTCGGCACATGTGGGCTTGTATCATCTCTCACTATTGCCTTGATCTCATCCTTAATTAAGAGCGCTACCCCACCTCCCTTTCCTTCCTGCTTATCCATTTGTATTACCTGATAGCCTTGCATATTTACTTCCCACCCTCTCCACCCTGCAACCACATTCCTGTAACGGCCACTACATCATACCCCTTTGTACTGATTTATGCCATAATTTCACTGACCTTACTTTGAATACTAAAGGCATTCAGATAAAGTGCCTGTCATGAAGATACTAAGTAAGAACTCCAGAGTGACTTCAAGTTTCATTTTAAGAACTTACTAACATGATATTATGGAGTGTCTGCAGCAGTCTACACCACCAACAGAGCTCTGATTTTTTGGGTTATACGGTGCTCATATTTATTCAGCAAGACAAACAACTTTCACATGATTTTGTTCAGTATCCCACAGATAGTAGATGATCAATTGTTGAAAATTTATGTCAATTGTCTCTCAGCGCGAGTCTAACAATCCTCTTTATTTTTAGTTATCAGGACTCAGAATTTATTCCCAGATGCATCCTCCTTCCTGGTTCCATGGGCTTCATATCCTGTCTATTTGATTTCCTGATGTTGTGATTATCATCCAAGGTTATTCTTGACATGCATCAGCAGTCTTAAGTCCAACTGCTCCAGAATGGCTAAGTATCCCATCATACACTAGTTTTAACCATTTCCACCACAAATCCCTCTTTGTTGATCTTTCTTATCAACACTTAAAGATTCGTATTCCCTTCGTTCTGAAAAGGGGGCCCATAACCCACTGGGTAAGGGTGCATTCTTAAATATTCCTCTTCATTGTAACTATCCTCTTCCGTGGTGAGATTGTGCATAGAGTAATGCTACCGTCTCCCCTGACTTTGACTTTGTGCAGGCGCAGACCCAGGGAATGCATAGTTGTATGACACAATGAACTACCACCGCTAAGCTGACCAGGGCAATGAGGCCGTAAAAGAGGGGCTGCAACCCAGAAAATATTCCTTCGCCTAACACTGACCTAACATTAGCTAAAGAAATCCCAGCCTTCTGAAGGGGCTTGAGAGTTCAGTCTATGTATTTCATCTCATAGCTGGGTCATATGTTCTAACACATGGGTCATATTTTCTGAAGCATCGGGTACATATGTGCAACATTCTTTCCCCACTAACGCACAGACCCCTCCTTCCCAGGCTAATACGTAGTCTAGAGCCATTCTGTTCCACAAGGTCACCAATCAAAGATTTTGCATTTCTTGGTTCAGAGTGACAAATCCCTTATAGTCTCATTGGTCAACTGCCCGTTCTGAACTTATATTGTCTATTGTATGGACATTGTTTACTGCACTTCACCAGGGGAATAATCCTGATAATGTCTTATTCCCCACAGAAATCTGAAGACCCTGTCTAGTTCAGGTGGTCTGCATGAGAAACATTGAGTGGTGGGACGATATTTGCAACAGAGGTAGACAATTTTCTCAAATAGCAGCACCCAACCCGTTGCTTATGGAGCCATAGGTATGCCCTAGACCCACAAATCCAACTTACCCCAGGCACCCCATATATTCCCATATAGGAGTAGAAGCAGGCCATTCAGCCCATCGGGTCTGTTCTCCCATTCAATCATGGGCTGATCCAATCCCCACTCCACCCTTTGATGCCCTAGCTAATCAAGAACCTATCTAACTCTGCCTTAAATGCACCCAATGACTTGGCCTCCACAGCCACTCGTGGGAACAAATTCCACAGATTTACCACTCTCTGACTAAAGAAATTTCTCCGCATCTCTGTTCTAAATGGACGTCCTTCAATCCTGAGGTTGTGCTAGACTCCCCTACCATGGGAAATAACTTTGCCATATCTAATCTGTTCAGACATTTTAATATTTGGAATGTTTCTATGAGATCTCCCCTCATTCTCCTGAACTCCAGGGAATACAGCCCAAGAGCTGCCAGATGTTCCTCATACAGTAACCCTCTCATTCCTGGAATCATTCACATGAATCTTCTCTGAACCCTCTCCAATGTCAGTATATCCTTTCTAAAGTAAGGAGCTCACAGCTGCACACAATAGCCAAATGTAGTTCCACAAGTGCCTTATAGAGACTCAATATCACACCCTGGCTGTTATATTCTATCCATCTAGAAATGAATGCCAACATTGCATTTGCCTTCTTTACCACTGACTCAACCTGGAGGCTAACCTTTAGGGTATCCTGCAGAAGGACTCCCAAGTCCCTTTGCATCTCTGCATTTTGAGTTCTCTCCCCATCTAAATAATAGTCACCCATTTATTTCTTCCACTAAAGTGCATGACTGTACACTTTCCAACATTATATTTCATTTGCCACTTCTTTACCCATTCCCCTAAATTATCTAAGTCTCTGCAGGCTCTCTGTTTCCTCAACACTACCCACTCCTCCACCTATCTTTGGATCATAAACAAACTTAGCCAAAAATTCATTAATCCCATAGTCCAAATCATTGACATACATTGTAAAAAGCAACGGTCCCAACACTGCCCCCTGTGGAACTCCACTGGTAACTGGCAGCCAGACAAAATAGGATCCCTTTATTCCCTCTCTCTGTTTCCTGCCAACCAGCCAATGCTCCACCCACTCTAGTAACTCCCATGTAATTCCATGGGATCTTATCTTATCTTATCTTATCTTGCTGCACCTTATCAAAGGCCTTCTGAAAATCCAAGTACACCACATCTACTGCATCTCCTTTGTCCATCGTGCTTGGAATTTCCTCAAAGAATTGCAGTAGGTTAGTCAGGCAGGATTTTCCTTTCAGGAAACTTTGTTGGCTTTGGAGAGAGATCATTTTGAGCTCCGAGTACGGAAATTGTAGTTGACCCAAATTTTGGATTAGAATTAAAATGCTGGGCTTTATTTTGGCTTTGGTGCATGGCCTCTGAGTGTTCTCTTTCTGTGTGAGACCCTGTGGATCTCAAAGGGGGGATTATATTGAGAAATATACCTGACATAATCATTATATATACCTGAAATATAATCACTATGTACTAGCTATTTACTATACTATGTAATCACTTCTAGGTACTGAATATTACTATGTATTATTTTACTAGACACATTTTGCTCTGTATTGTTTTACTAGATACTTTGTACTCTCTTAGCTGCATACTGTGGCAATTACAGAACACCTATTTAGCTAGCAGCACTATTAGCTGAAATGTACCCCATGTATTACACTCATCTTTTGTTTAGTAAGAGATAACGGTGGTGGACAGGACAGTGCGAGCAGGAAATTTAATGTGAGAGAGGTTGTCTGGAAAAATAACCTTGGCCAGGAATAGGGCCCCAATGTGAACTGGAAAGAAATACTTGTGGCGCACCGAGAGCTAGGCAAGAGCGTTTGATTAGTTAATGTATAGATGATATGCAACTAAAAATTGATTGGGTATGCTGATAAAACCGAAATGTAACTGAGATAAGAAATTACTATAAAGAATGCTGTACACCGGAGCTCGGTGGGCTTTCGGTGACAAGTTCATTGCGTGCCTCAGCCTTTGTTTGCAAATAAAGGTTTAAACTTCTCGAAGAATTGTCTGCGTCTCCTGGTCATTTCAAGTAACCACGACACCCTTTAAGGCTTTGGGGTCCACTTTGAGTGGATAAAGCTTCCTGAGGGCCTGCCATACCCTCTGCCTCACTCTGTCAAACCCGTCTCCATCAGTTCTCGGGTCGTTCGAGTTTATTATGCCAGCCATTTCCATTAGTTCGTTAAATTTGGAGGTTCCCATCAACCTTATCAATAGTGCCTTCAAATCTCCCATAGCCAATAATCGTCCCGTCGTTTCTTCTTCAGAGGCGCTAATCCGTTTCCCTGCTCCTTCACGTAGACTGGGCAGTGTTTTTCAGCCCTTCTCGGTCCTGGGATCCCCAAGGGATGTACTGCACTTGTCCTGATCCTTTAACTAACAACAGCATCATTCTTCCTCCTCATTCTTACCTACCCGGCTCTCCTCCTCGCCTAACTCCCAATCTGTCTCAGGGTATGTCTTTACTGCCTCCCGCACAAATTTCTCCGGGGTCCTCTTCTTCCTTCGGTCTCCCTGTGGAGTCCTTCCTTTATGTCCTGATTCAATACTTGGTCGGCCACTGGAGTAATTTTCACATCTCCTCTGGCAAACCCCTCTCAGTAACTTATCTAGCTCTCTCTCTACTTCTGAAAGTTGCTTCCATACTGCCTCCTTCTGCTCTTCTAGGCTTCTGCCTCCTACCTCCCCCACAAATTCTCACATCCTTTCTCTCAGCACTTAACTCTTGCTCCTCCAATGAGTCACCTTCTCTTTCTTCCTGTCCGTGTCTGTACACCTGTGGCAGGGACTTCTCATGATCCTTACTCATGCTTGATTCCCTTCTCTCTTGTGTTTCTCTAAGACTCTCGTCTCCTACCTTCTTTCCACTTCCTCTTGAATCCCTCAGCTCTTCCTGCCCTGATGAGCCACTTTCTTTTCTAGTCTGTTCATTCTTACGGTATAACCGGTACTCTTCATACTCCTTTTCCTCTCTCAATTATTTCACCCATTCAATCTCTTCTTTCATTTCTCTCTTTGCCTGTTCCACCTTTATCCTTTTTGCCTGTATCTCCTTCCATATCACCACTTTTTCCTTCTTGTATTGTCTTTTATCTTCCTCATTATCCCAAACTTGGACTTCTCCCTGCATGTTTACTGTTCCCGTCAGCAGGGGGCACTGCTTAGGGGTTCCTTCCTCATTATAGGGAGGGGGCCATTCTGCTTCTTTCACATCCGGGTACGGAGCTGAAGCCAGCTTCTCACTGTACCTCTCTCTGTCTCTAACAGGCTGTTTCTCCAGCACCTTAGTGTCTTCCTCGCCTGTAATCAATATTCTACCTGTTCTCTTCAGCCTCTCTCCCTCCGTTCTGAAGAGTTTTAGCACTTGCATTTCTCGTTCTCTTTTTTGCTCTCTTTTCTTAGATTTATCTTTTGGTTTGTAATTTTTGATTAGTGCCCCCATTTCTTCACAAAAGTTTACATCAAACGTTCCTTCTCTTGGCTATTTTGTGACTAGATTCTTGGTTCTTTTTTCCCATTTTTCTGAAGTTTTTGTGATCTCACATTTATTTACTGAGAATTTTTTGCTCAGAATCTCTACTGCCGTTCCTTTACCTGTCATGGTGTCTCTCTTTTTAAGGTATTTCAGAGATTCACATTTCTTTTACTGGATAATACTATTTACTCTAATTCTATGCCTCGTCTATCATCTATCTACCAGTGCTTTAAACTATATATCAGACTGTCCTTGTTTCCTATTCCGTTCTGCCCATACAGACCTCTACCTAGAGCGGTATTCACGAGGATTTTCTCTATGCACCTCGTCTATTCAGACCCTTATCTCTTAAGGCAGTATCCATGAGGATTTTCTCTATGCACCCTTCCCTGCCCGTTCAGACCTTCATTTCATACGAAGTGGTATCCACAGGGACTTACCAAAACCATATGGAATTTTTTTTCACTTGACTCCTTATTAACTTCTTCATACTTAACCCTGAGCCTCTGAGCCTCCTGTTAACCCCCGATTCTGCCAGATTCTTTGGACCGGTGAGACCCTTCGGCAGTGGTTCCACACTTCTGAGTCCCAGAGACCTCCCCAAAACCAACAGAATTCTTAGTCCAAATTGTCGCAAAAAGCTCTTACCTTTTGTTTGGGTGCACCTTTAATTCTGTTAGCCCTGTGGGGGTCCCTAGAGGACCGGGAAGCGTCCCCAATCTGCCGTTTCCTTTCCGTGAGTCTCTTCCCGGTCTTGCCGCGGTCATCAATTTTTGTCGTGGTTTCTTGAAATAACCAGGAGACGCAGAAGATTCTTCGAGAAGTTTAAGCCTTTATTTGCAAACAAAAGCTGAGACAATTAATGAGTGTGTCACTAATTGTCCGCCGAACCCTAGTTCACAGTATTCTTTATGGTAATTTCTTATCTTAGTCGAATCAGCATACCCCGTCTCCTATCTCAGTCACATTAGCATACCCTATCCACTTGCAATGCTTATCACCAGCACATTAGCTCCTCCGTTCGCCACCAATATTTCTGCTCAGTAGCCCATTCTTGCTCTAGTCTACTCCTTGGAACACGTGTCCCCCTTCCTGGCTTTGACTGGTCCCCATACCATCACACCGCTCCACGATCCCGTCTACCACCGTTATCTCTACATTGCTTACTTTCACTGTTAGCTACATTCTCAAGGCACTGATGTGTTCAATAGTACAGAGACAATACAGAGATTACATTCTGGCTAATAAGTTGGATACATAGTAAATATAAGGCTGGTTTCTTACTGTTAGCTACATTCTTAGGACACTAATGTGTTCAATAGTACAGAGACAATACAGAGATTTCATTCTGGCTAATAAGTTGGATACATAGTAAATATAAGGCTGGTTTCTCACTGTTAGCTACATTCTTGGGACACTAATGTGTTCAATAGTACAGAGACAATACAGAGATTACATTCTCCTACTAAATTAGATACATGCATAGCAAATAGCAAACACAAAGCTGGTTACATAGTTTTGGTTACACAGCAAACAATGCAACTTTATTCTCCAATATACTCATAAGGTACTCCCTCCATTCCAGGCAACATCTTTCCAAATCTCCTCTGCGCTCTCTGTAGTATCCACATCCTTCCTGTAGTGAGATAACCAGAACTGAACTCAGTACTCCAAGTGGGGGCTGACCAAGGTCTTGTATAGCTCTAACATTATCTCATGGCTCTTGAACTCAGTGCCATGGTTCATGAAAGCCAACACACCATATGCCTTCCTAACAGCACTGTCAAGCTGAAAAGCAGCTTCGACAGTCCTTTCAACACAGACCCAAAGATCTCTCAGATCCTCCACACTGAGAAGAGTCTTGCCATTTACATTGTATTCTGTCTTCAAATTTGAGCTACCAAAATGAACCACTCCACACTTATCTGGATTGAAGTCCATCTGCCACTTCCCAGACCAGGTCTGCATCCCATCAATATTCCACTGTAACCTCTGACAACCGTTCAGACTATCCAAAACAGCCCCGACCATTGTGTCATTAGCAAACTTACTAACCCCCCCCCCCTACTTCATCTAGACCATTTATAAAAATCACAGAGAATGGGTCCAAGAACAGATCCCTGCAGAACACCACTGGTCACCAACCTCCATGCAAAGTATGAACTATCCAACCACCCTTTCCTTTCTGTTGGCAAGCCTATTCTCAATTCACATAGCAAGGTCTCCTTGTATCCCATGTTTCCTTACTTTCTGGTGGAACCTTGCATGGGGAAGCTGATCAATTGCCTTACTGAAATCCATGTACACTACATCCATTGCTCTACATTCATCAATGTGCTTTGTTACATCCTCAAATAATTTTCTGCTGTAGGCAGAAAATGGTGGCACGATGGCAGCGTGTACGGCCACTCCAGGAATGAATATCTGTTATCTGTAAGTAGGATGCCGTGTACAATCCTGATTTGATGGAGACGGACATGAGAAGCATGGAGGAACATCTGGTGAAACTTCTGTCATGCCTATTTCGCTGCTGCTGCTACTGTGAGGTCGAAAAATCTCCAGAGAGGAAGGCCCCAAATCCTCAGCTTTGTCTGTTGCTTGGAGGCTGGGGCCGGGGTTGAAGCATTCGACAGAGATGGTGCTCAGTGCTCGGTGTTGTAGGGCTGGTCGGAGGCTCGAAGTTTTTCGGACGGACTCAGAGTTGGCTGTGGTCATATGCTTCCAGAGGCTGCATCGGGAAGCTTTGCGACACTGGAGGTTCATGGCAGGAAGAGTTTTTCTTCCTTCTACTGTCTACGTGAGATGATGGGCTATCGAGGACTTTGAGACCTTTTACCCTGTCCATAGTCTGCCCTTATCAAATTAAGGCATTGCTTTGCACTGTTGTAACTATATATTATAATTATGTGGTTGTTGTAAGTTAGTCTTGGTCTGTCTTTTTTTTTGTGATATCATACTGGAGGAACATTGTATTATTTCTTAAAGCATGCATTACGAAATGACATTAAACGAGGACCATCTGAGTGTCTTCACAATCTAAATCTAATTGAGTCTCTTAATAAATCAGCTTTGTTTATTCAATCTTTTTTATTGAATTGTGGTATTATTGATATTTACATCCTCTAGATAGGGATTACCCGTTTTTTTCCCATTTTCATCATACATATTCCAGGATTGATTTTTTTTATTGATAGTCAAATTATTTCATCAGTTCATTCCCCTGAATATAAAGAGATTGCTGTTTCAGATCATGCTCCTGTATTTCTATCTTTAAATCACCGTCTTCCTCAAACAAATGAATTTTGGCGTTTTAATACAACTTCGTTATCTGATAAGGAATTTAAAAAAATTTCTAGAAAGGCATATTATTTTGTTTTTTGAAGAGAATAAAAAGGAAGAGACTTCTAATCTTATTGTGTGGGATATTTTCAAGGCCTATATTAGAGGACAAATTATTTTTATACTGCGAGTGTTAAGAATAAAGCTAATAAAGAAAGAATTGAATTAGCCAATCAATTGAAACAATTAGATCAAAAATATGCTACTGCTCTAGATCCTGTTTTATATAAAAGAAGTGTTGAAGTTAAAACTAAATATGATCTTCTGTTAACATATCTAATTGAAACTCAACTTCTTAAAGATAAGGCTCAGTTCTACATTCACGGAGATAAATCAGGCAAAGTATTGGCCAACCAATTAAAAAATTCTGTAGTTAAACAACAAATTACAGGAATTTGCAAAACTAATGGTGATAGGAGAATTGATCACTCTGAAATAAATAATACCTTCAGAGAATTCTATACTAAACTTTATAGTTCTGATTCCCCTAAAGATAATACTGTAATGAATAGTTTTATAGATCAATCAAATATTCCTGCACTTTCTGCAGATAATTGCAAACAGATGGATCAATCCATGTCTTATGAGGATAATGCCAAGGCTATGTGTTCATTACAATCGGAGAAGGCTCCGGGTCCAGATAGATTTTCTAGAGAATTTTATAAGACTTTTTCTTCATTAATTATACTGCAGTTGTACTTTGACTTTTTGGATGTTTTTTTTGCAGGGAAATGCACTGTGGATATGTGGTCGATATTTAGGGATCTCTTGCAGGATGTTAGGGATAACTTTGTCCCAGTGAGGAAGATAAAGAACGGTAGGGTGAAGGAACCATGGGTGACAAGTGAAGTGGAAAATCTAGTCAGGTGGAAGAAGACAACATACATGAGGTTTAGGAAGAAAGGACCAAATGGGTCTATTGAGGAATATAGGGTAGCAAGAAGGGAGCTTAAGAAGGGGCTGAGGAGAGCAAGAAGGGGGCACAAGAAGGCCTTGGTGAGTAGGGTAAAGGAAAGAAAACCCCAAGTATTCCACAATTATGTGAAGAACAAAAGGATGACATGAGTGAAGGTAGGAACGATTAGAGATAAAGGTGGGCTGATGTGCCTGGAGGCTGTGGAAGTGAGTGAGGTCCTCAATGAACACTTCTGTTTGATATTCACCACTGAGAGGGAACTTGATGACGGTGAGGACAATATGAGTGAGGTTGATGTTCTGGAGCATGTTGATATTAAGGGAGAGGAGGTGTTGGAGTACACCTCCATAATACATTAGGACGGATAAGTCCCTGGGGCCTGATTGAATATTCCCTAGGCTGATCCATGAGGTGAGGGAAGAGATTGCTGAGCCTCTGGCTATGATCTTTATGTCCTCGTTGTCCACAGGAATGGTACCAGAGGATTGGAGGGAGGCAAATGTTGTCCCCTTGTTCAAAAAAGGTAATGGGGATGGTCCAGGTAATTATAGTCCAGTGAGCCTTACATCTGTTGGAAAAGATTCTAAGAGATAGGCTCTATGACATTTAGAGAATCATGTTCTGATCAGGGACAGTCAGCATGGCTTTGTGAAGTGCAGATCGTGTCTAACAAGTCTGTTAGAGTTCTTTGAGGAGGTGACCAGGCATATAGATGAGGGTAGTGCAGTGGATATGATCTGCATGGATTTTAGTAAGGCATTTGACAAGGTTCCACACGGTAGGCTTATTCAGAAAGTCAGAAGGCACGGGATCCAGGGAAGTTTGGCCAGGTGGATTCAGAATTGGCTTGCCTGCAGAAAGCAGAGGGTCATGGTGGAGGGAGTACATTCAGATTGGAGGGTTGTGACTAGTGGTGTCCCACAAGTATTGGTTCTGGGACCCTTACTTTTCATGATTTTTATTAATGACCTGGATGTGGGGGTGGAAGGGTGGGTTGGCAAATTTGCAGATGACACAGAGGTTGGTGGTGTTGTGGATAGTGTAGAAGATTGTTGAAGATTGCAGAATGGCATTGATAGGATGCAGAAGTGGGCTGAGCAGTGGCAGATGGAGTTCAACCTGGAGAAGTGTGAAGTGGTACACTTTGGAAGGACAAACTCCAAGACAGAGTACAAAGTAAATGCCAGGATACTTGGTAGTGTGCAGGAGCAGAGGGATCTGGGGGTACATGTCCACGGATCCCTGAAAGTTGCCTCACAGGTAGATAGGGTAGTTAAGAAAGCTTATAGAGTGTTAGCTTTCGTAAGTCGAGGGATAGAGTTTAAGCGTCGCGAGGTAATGATGTAGCTCTATAAAACTCTGGTTAGGGCACGCTTGGAGTACTGTGTCTAGTTCTGGTTGTCTCACTATAAGAAGGATGTGGAAGAATGGGAAAGGGCACAGAGGGGAGTTACCAGGATGCTGCCTGATTTAGAGAGTATGCATGATGATCAGAGATTAAAGGAGCTAGGGCTTTACTCTCTGGAGAGAAGGAGGATGAGAGTGACATAATAGAGGGTTACAAGATGTTAAGAGTTATAGATAGAGTGGACATCCAGCACTTCTTCCCCAGGGCACCACTGTTCAGTACAAGAGGACATGACTTTAAGGTAAGGGGTGGGAAGTTCAAGGGAGATATTAGAGGATGTTTTTTTACTGAGAGTGGTTGGTGCATTGAATGCATTCCTGAGTCTATGGATACACTAGTGAAATTTAAAAGACTACTAGACAGGTATATGGAGGAATTTAAGGTGGGGGGATATATGAGAGGCAGGGTTTAAGGGTCAGCACAAGATTGTGAGCTGAAGGGCCTGTACTGTGCTGTACTATTGTATGTTCTGTGTTTATATATCTTTTTCAACCTTTGCCCATTTTTTTCCTAGATCCTTTTGACTCTCTTGATTCTATTTTATCCTGCTATATATGGAAAAATAAGCGTCCTCGTTTAAATAAAGTTCAGCTTCAAAAATCTAAAAAGTCTCAAGGTTTAGTCTTACCTAATTTTAGGTTTTATTACTGGGCAGTTAATATATGATATCTAACATTTTGGATATATTTTAATAATCATGTAGACTGTCCGATATGGGTTTCTTTAGAAGCTAACTCTGTTAAAAACTTTTCTATTATTTCTCTTCTTGGATCCTCAATTCCTTCATTTGTAAGTAAACTAACTGATAATTTAATTGTTAAACATACTCGGAGGACTGAATACAATTTAGAAAACACTTTGGTTTACTGAGATTTTCTCTTTCAAGTCCCATGTATTCTAATTTTTCTTGAAACCCTCCATGACTGATTTAGTTTTTAAAGAATGGGACAGTTTGAGTATTAAATGTTTTTGGGATCTGTTTGTTGGAGGAAATCTTTTTCATTTGAGCAATTGTCAGCTAAATATAGTTCACCCAAATCTCACTTTTTTTAGATATCTATAAATCAGAGACTTTCCAAGATCTCAACTATGCACATTTCCTATAAGCTCAGATAAGAATTTACTGGACGTAATCTTTAATTTGACTCCTTTGCATAATGGTTCAGTAACTATTATTTATGGTATGTTACTGGAGATGAAGAAACTTCCTTTAGAAAAAAATTAAGGATCTCTGGGAACAAGATTTACAGAAATCAATATCTGAGGAAACTTGGAATGAAAAATTTAAACTGGTTAACACTTCATCACTATGTGCTCATCATTCCCTCAAACAGTTTAAGGTGGTTCATAGAGCTCACCTGACTAAGGATAAGCTATCTCATTTTTATTTGGATATATCTCCCTACCATGATAGATGTAATAATGGAGACGCTTCATTAATTAATATGTTTTGGACTTGTCAGATTCTTGAAAAATATTGGAAGGAAGTTTTTCAAACATTTTCTTTACTTTTCAAAGTCAATTTTAAGCCTAACCCTCTGACGACCCTATTTGGTATTGTTGCAGGACAAGATATTAACCTGAAGGCATCTGATTTACATATTTTGGCCTTTAGCTCTCTTATAGCTAGGAGGACACTTTTGTTTAAATGGAAAGATGTGTTTCCTCCTACTCATGCTCAATGGTTATGTGACATTATGTCATGTTTAGATTTAGAGAAGATTCGTTGTTCAATTTCTGAATCCCGTCAAGAATTTCAAATGTCGTGGAGACCTTTCCTGAATTATTTTCAAAATCTTCAATTCATTGTTTAAATTCAGATGTTGGCTATTATTAATTTTTATTATATGAGAAGGTATTCTACCTTTTTTGTCCTTAATAAACAGCTTCGGTTTTGGTAGGGGATAGATTATTTTTTTTGTTATAAATTAGTATCTATTAATATAACTATTGATTAACTTCCATGAATACGGGGTAATGAGATTGTTATTATGAATAGATATAATATAATAGGTAGATTTAAAAAATCTTTTTTGACTTTTATACATACTTTTTTCTACTCTGTATTCTTCTATGTAGAAACTAATAAAAATATTGGAAAGATTTTTTACATACTGTACTTCGTACACACTGGTTCTTTAACTCTACCATCCTTTCCCTGTCTCAGTGGAACATACCTATCTGGAACATTTGCCACGTTTCTGCTGTGCATTTCCCTGAGAACAACTGCTCTGAATTTATGCTTCCAAGTTCCTGCCTAATTGCTTCATATTAATTATTCTCCCAAATTGTCTCCTATCCTTGTCCAGCACTATGGTGAAGGTCACTACCTCCAAAATGTTCTCCCATCAAGAGTTCTGACACCTGTTCAGGTTCATTTCCCAATACCAGATCAAGAATAGCCTCTCCTCTAGTTGGCTTATCTACATATTGCAATAGAAAACCTTCTTGAACACACCACACAAACTCTACCCTTGCACTAAGGAGTCAATATTTAGAAAGTTAAAATCTCTCATTTGGAAAGTTAAAATCTGTAACAACCCTATTATTATTTCACCACTCAAGAATCTGCCTCCCTATCTACTACTCGATGTTTCTGCTCCTATTGAGGGGTCTATGAAAAACACCCAGTAGAGTCATTGCCCCTTTCCGGTTTCTGACTTCCACGCATACTGACTCAGTAGATCATCCCTCCATGACTTCCTCATTTTCTGCAGTCATGACACTATCCCTGATTAGCAATACCATGCCTCCCCCCACCTCTTTGACTTCCTCTCTGTTCTTTTAGAAACATTTAAAGCCTGGCACACTCAGCAGACATTCCTGGTCCTGAGACATCCAAGTCCCTGTAATGGCCACAACATCACAGTTCCACGTATTGACCCATGCTCTAAGTTCATCCTCCTTGTTTACAATGCAGCTTGCATTAAGACAGACACATCTCATATGCCTATCCTTCCTCATAAACTCCTTATAAACTGTCTCTACTTGTGCTCCAACATCCCCATCCTCTCCCTCTTCACTTCAGTTCCCACCTCTGTGCAAATCTAGTTTAAATCTTCCCCAATAGCATTAACAAACCTCCCCACCAGGATATTGCTCTCCCTCGGATTCAAGTGCAACCCATCCTTTTTGTACAGGTCACACCAGCCCTAGAAAAGGTCCCAATGATACAAAAATCTGAATCCCTGCCTACAGCCACACATTTATCCTCCACCTATTCCTATACTCACAGTTGCATGGCACAGGCAGTAATCCCAAGATTACTACCCTAGATGACCTGCTTCTCAACTTCCTTCCAAACTCCCTGTATTCTACTTTTAGGACCTCCTCCCTTTTTCTACCAATGTTGTTGTTACCCATATGTATCAGTAAGCTGGAAGCCAGCTGCTGCTTCAAAATTAATGCATCATCAAAGACAAGGGGTCATAGGTGGAGACTAGTTGAGGGGAGATTTCAGACAAACGTCAGGAAGCATTTCTTTACACAGTGAGTTGTGGGCACATGATACAAACTACCTAGTGAGGTTGAGAGTACTGTCTTAGTTGCCTTCAAATCTAAACTTGATATTTATTTCAACATGTCTGAATAGGAATTTGGCAAGCTTTATTGGGCTGAATAGAAACATAGAAAACCTATAGCACAATACAGGCTGTTCGGCCCAAACATCTGTGCTGGAAATGTCCCTACCTTGGCTTTACCTGTAGCCCTCTATTTTTCTAAGCTCCATGTAGCCATCCAGGAGTCTCTTAAAGGACCCTATCGTATCCGCCTCCATCACCGTCGCTGGCAGCCCATTCCACACACTCACCACTGTCTGTGTGAAAAAACTTATCCCTGACCTCTCCTCTGTACCTGCTTCCAAGCACCTTAAATCTATACCCTCTCGTGTTTCATACCCTGAGGAATAGCCTCTGACTATCCACATGATCAATGCCTCTCATCTCGTACACCTCTATCAGGTCACCTCTCATCCTCCGTCACTCCAAGGAAAAAGGCCAAGTTCACTCAAATTATTCTCATAAGGAATGCTCCCCAATCCAGACAACATCATTGTAAATCTCCTCTGCACCCTTTCTATGGTTTGCACGTCCTTCCTGTAGAGAGACGATCAGAATTGAGCATGGTACTCCAACTGGGATCTGACCAGGTCCTGTATAGCTACAACATTACCTCTCAGCTCTTAAACTCAATCGCACGACTGATGAAGGCCAATACACTGTATGCCTTCTCAACCACAGAGTCAACCTGCATAGCAGCTTTGAGTGTCCTGTGGACTCAGACCCCAAGATCCCTCTGATCCTCCAGACTGCCAAGAGTCTTACCGTTAATACTATATTATTATACCAAAATGAATCACCTCACACTTATCTGGGTTAACTCCATCTGCCACTTCTCAGTTGCATCCTATCAATGTCCTGCTGTAACCTCTGACACCCCTCCACACTACCCACAACACACCCAACCTTTGTGTCATCAACAAATTTACTAACACATCCCTCCACTTCCTCATATAGGTCATGTATAAAAATCACGAAGAGTAGGGGTCACAGAACAGATCCCTGAGGCACCCCACTGGTGACCGACCTCCATGCAGAATATGACCTATCTACAACCACTTTTTGCCTTCTGTGGGCAAGCCAGATCTAGATCCACAAAGCAATGTCCCCTTGGATCCCATGCCTCCTTACTTTCTCAATAAGTCTTGCACAGGGTACCTTACCAAATGCCTTGCTAAAATCCATATATAATACATCTACGGCTTTACCTTCATCAATGTGTTTTGTCACATCCTCAAAAAATTCAATCAGGCTCGTAAGGCACAACCTGCCTTTGACAAAGCCGTGTTGACTGCTCCTAATCATATTATATCTCTCCAAATGTTCATAAATCCAGCCTCTCAGGATCTTCTCCATCAACTTACCAACCACTGAAGTAAGACTCACTGGTCTATAATTTCTTGGACTATCCCTACTCCCTTTCTTGAATAAGGGAACACCATCCACAACCCTCCAAATCCTCTGGAACCTCTCCTATCCTCATTGATGATGCAAAGATCATCGCCAGAGGCTCAGCAATCTCCTCCCTCACTTCCCACAGTAGCCTGAGGTACTTCCTGTCTGGTCCTGGTGGCTTATTCAACTTGATGCTTTCTAAATGCTCCAGCACATCCCTTTCCTTAATATTTATGTGCTCAAGCCTTTCAGTCCACTGCAAGTCATTCCTACAATTGCCAAGATCCTATTCCATAGTGGATACTGAAACAAAGTATTCATTAAGTACTTCTGCTATTCCCTCCAGTTCCGTACATACTTTTCCCCTCTCACACTTGATTGGTCTGATTTGCTCACGTCTTTTCCTCTTGCTCTTCACATACATGTAGAATGCCTTGCGGTTTTCACTGTTAGGATGAACAATTGGGCTAAGAAGTAGCAGAAGGAGTTCAAATCAAATAAGTGTGAGGTGCTTCATTTTGGTAGGTCAAATATGATGGCAGAATATAGTATTAATGGTAAAACTCTTGGCAGTGTGGAGGATCAGAGGGATCTTGGGGTCCGAGTCCATAGGACACTCAAAGCAGATGTGCAGGTTGACTCTGTGGTTAAGAAGGCGTACGGTGTATTGGCCTTCATCAATCATGGAATTGAATTTAGGAGCTGAGAGGTAATGTTGCATCTATAGAGGACACTGGTCAGACCCCACTTGGAATACTACGTTGAGTTCTGGTCAGCTCACTACAGGAAGGATGTGGAAATCATAGGAAGGGTGCAGAGGAGATTTACAAGGATGTAACCTCGATTGGGGAGCATGCCTTATGAGGATAGGTTGAGTGATCTTGGCCTTTTCTTCTTGGAGTGATGGAAGATGAGATGTGACCTGATGGAGGTGTATAAGATGATGAGAGGCATTGATTGTATGGATAGTCAAAGGCTTTTTTCCAGGGTTGAAATGGTTGCCACAAGAGGACCCAGGTTTAAGGTGCTGGGGAGTAGGTACAGAGGAGATGTCGGGGTAAGTGTTTTACTCAGAGAGTGGTGAGTGTGTGGAATGGGCTGCCGGCAAAGGTGGTGGAGGTGGATACGATAGGGTCTTTTAAAAGACTTTTGGACAGGTACATGGAGCTTAGTAAAATAGAGGGCTACAGGTAAGCTAGTAATTTCTAAGGTAGGGACATGTTCGGCACAACCTTGTTTTGTTTCTTATGTTTTTCTAAGCTCTTTTCTTCTTGACTAGATTATCAACAGCCTTTGTACACCACGGATCTTGTACCCTACCATCCTTTCCATCTCATTGGAATGTACCTTCTCAGAACCCCACGTAAATATCTCTTGAACATTCTCACTATCTCCAACCTGCTCTCCCACTGAGAGACCTGACACCTGACCAGGTTCATTTCCCAATACCAGATCAAGTATAGCTTCTCTTCTTGTAGGCCTATCTACATATTATGTCAAGAAACCTTCCTGGATACACCTAATAAACTCTACCCCATCTAAACCCCTCACTCTAGGGAGATGCCAATCAATTTTTGGGAAATTAAAATCTCCCAACACAACATCCCTGTAATTATTACTCCTCTCCAGAATCTGTCTCCCTATCTACTCCACTATGTCCCTGTTAATATTGGGTGGTTTATTTAAAAACACCCAGTAGAGTTATTGACCCCTTCCTGTTACTAACTTCCACCTGCAGAGACTCCATTGACAGCTCTTCCATAACTTTCTCCTTTTCCGCAGCCATGACACTATCTCTGATCAACTGTGCTATGCTCCCACCTCTTTTGCCTCCCTCCCTATCTTTTCTGAAACACCTAAAGCCTGGCACTTGGAGGAGCCATTCCTACCCCTGCACCATCCAAGTCTCTGTAATGGCCACAATACTATAGCTCCAATTAAATCCACTCTCATCTGCTTTATTCATAATACATCTCGCATTAAACTAGACACATCTCAAACCATCAGTCTGAGTGCAACCCTTTTCTGTCACCTGCCTATCCTCCCTTTTGCTTTGTCTCCAAGCTTTCTCTATTTGTGAGCCAACCTCCCTTTCCTCTGTCACTTCAGGTCAGTTCCCACCCTCCAGCAATTCTAGTTTAAACTCTCCCCAGCAGCCTTAGCAAACCTTCCTGCCAGGATATTGGTCCTCCTGGGATTCGAATGCAACCCTTCCGTTTTGTACGGTCTCTACAGTTTACAGAGAAAGGTACGAAAACCAGAACAAAGCAGAACAATTAAAAGATGGAGTAACCTGTGTTTCTGTGTGTCTTGTTATGGAGAAGTCAGAGGAGAATGGCCTGACTTGTTCAAGCTGACAGGAAGGTGTCAGTAATTTAAATCACCACCTGTTACAACAGTACTGTGTAGGAGGGCATCTCTGAACGCACAATACGTTGAACCATGACGTGGATGGGCTGCAGCGGCAAACGAACACGAGCATATACTCAATGGCCACTGTGTTAGCCACTAGAGGTACCTAATAAAGCGGCCAAGGAATGTATGTAGTCTCTTTGCAGACCGTCACGTGTTCAGGTGTTTGCCTGGTTGTTACACAGGACCCCGTCCCTCAGTATCCAGTGTCCACAGGACTCTCGCCGGTAGCCTTTCCCACAATTCACTTGCGGTAGCTGTGCTTGTGCGCAGGACCACCGGGCTTCAGGGCGTCCCTGGATAAATATTCCAGCCGGCAGTATTTACTTACGGACACCTCATTGCACCAGAAGTCGAAAATTTTCTGGATAGACTGAATTATTTCCTCCGTCGAGTTGAAGATCTTCGAGCAGATCTTGATGTCTGCCTCGGTGTGTGTCCATGGAACCAGTCAGCACGTGAATTCAGTTGCATTGCTCCTCAAAATGAAAAGAGGTGGGGTTGGCGTCTCATCTTCATCACAGCCGGTTGAAGGGCAGTGTGTGCTTGCAGTGAGACTCAGACCATGCAGGAAGAATCGGGGGGAGAGGAGTACTCTCACTGCCAGCAGGTGACGTCTTGATGCTTATTGATGAGTTTTGGTGAAGAGACATTCTGCCACAGGGTTATGACAGCCCGCTCGAAGAACCTCTTACAGGATTCCCTGTGTTTTTCTCCTGCAGTATCTGCAGGGATCTCTGTGCTGACCATGCCTGATAGGCTGTGGTCAGAATAACATGGTCAATCGACTTTAATGCTGGGGCATAACCCACCAGTAAAATGCAAGACTCCAACTTAAATCCTCCTTTACATCTGAATTATCACCGGCGTACGCCCGGTTCTCAGGCGATTGTGCTAACACCTCACCAGAGCAGAAAATAAAATTTAACGGGTCCACCTAGAGCTGTGGAATGTCTGTGATTGTGTATGGTAAGGACTTGTAAATATATGCTCCTTAGTTAGATTTTCATGTAAAAGGTTTCACCGATACCTGCATCCTCTTGCCTGCAGCGTCTGTTGGTCTCCGGTGATGTGTTTCCTATGTAGACCGCAAGAGCGCTGAACACAATGACTCCAGCCGCTTATCATATGACTCCGATAGCACAGTGTGGATGGCACGGTCCGAGTAGTTAATCACCCGATCCACCGGAAGTCTCATTGCAGTTCCCTTAAGGGGTACCTTTGCTCCGGCAAGGACAGCGGAGTGATCAATAAGGAGCTGTAAGGTACCCTTGAGAGACAAAGTCTGGAAAGCAAGTTTTGCTGCTCCAAGTTCCCCCTGAGCTGACCACCAGCTGGCGTGCTGAATTAAAAGTAATTTTTAAAACTACAGTTGCAAGAATTATTCAAAAGAATAAACAAGAGTGTTGGAAACAATGAAGCCTTCAGACCGCAACTGTGGAAGAGAAATAGAGCTAAATTTCACCCTTCGAGCACGCTGCTCTGAATTCATTTCTGTGGCTGCAGATTCTATTCAGAAATTCTGGAAAGGTGTTTTCACTTGTGGAAATACTGGTTTTCTCGCATTCGCATGTCCACTCCCACTTTACTGGCATCATTCCAAATTCATTCCAAATTCATGTCAAACCTGTATTATCCACTGCAACGTGAAAATATCCAAACAAAAAAGGTGAATACCGTATGCATATTTTGATAACAAATGTACTTTGAATTGAAGTGTTGCAAATTATTTTGAAACTGAAGCATTTCCAATACTGGTAATAGCAACAGAGAATGCAGAGAACCGGTCAGGCAGCAACTGTGGAAAGAGAAACTTTACTAAGTCTTTTGTTCGGGAAATTTCAGTTATTTTGTGCAGCGTTCGCTGTGTACTGTGTATTGCAAAGATAAGTTTGTAGTCAGAGGGTGTGGTGTGGCTCTGTGTAGAAGAAATAACATTAAAGTGTTGGAAAGAGATGACATAGGATCGGAAGGTGTAGAGTCTCCAAGGGTCGAGTTAAGAAATTGCAAGGGTAAAAGGACACTATTGGCAGGTGTATACAGGCCTAAAAACAGCAGCTGGGATATGGAATACCAGTTACTGCAGCAGATAGAAAATGCATGTTAAAATTGCAATATCATGACAATCATTGGGGATTTTAAAATGAAATTGGATTGGAAAAACTTGGTCAGTACTTGACCTGAAGAGAGTGTTTGAAGAATGTCTAAGGGATGGCTTTTCAGAACAGCTTGTAGGAATAGGCCTGTGGAGTCACAAATTGGTTTGTCAGGTGCAAACCTCTGTGATAGGAGGAAAACAGCACCTTTCAGTGCAAAGCCTCGCAATTGGATTGTAACTTCAGGATCACTACTCAGAGGGTAGCAATCTCAGGATTGATGCCTGCGCCACATGCTCGCATGTACAAGAATAGCATGATCAGGCCTATTAATGAGACTGGTGTTGAGGGAGGGATTCTGATTCCTGGATCACTGGGGCCTCTTCTGGCGGAATTACGACCAGTACAAAACAGACAGGTTACAACTGAACCCAAAGGAGTCCAATATCCTATCGGGTATATTTAGTAGAGCTGTTGGGGAGAGTTTAAACTAATTTGGCAGTGGGATGAGAACAGGGGTGATAGGGGTGAGGAAGGAGATACAGAAATGAAACAAAGATAGCATGCCATGGAGATTATAGGAAGAACGGGCAGGAGATAAGGCTTAATTAAATCCAGAGGAATGAGTTGCAGGGCACTAGAGATGTGTTGCAGTTAAAACAGAAAGCAACAAATACTGGACTGAGTGAGTTATATTTGGATGCATGCAGTACAAATAAAAATTGGACGGTCCTGAAATTGTGCTGCAGATTGGCAAATATGACATTGTGCCCATCTCTGAAACTTGACTAAAGGATGGCTGCAATTGGGTGCCGAATGTCGAAAGATATCCCGTGAATCAAAAAGATAGGTTAGTAGTCAGAGGGTGTGGTGTGGCTCTGTGTAGAAGAAATAACATTAAATCATTGGAAAGAGATAACATAGGATCGGAAGGTGTAGAGTCTCCAAGGGTTGAGTTAAGAAATTGCAAGTCTAAAAGGACATTATTGGCAGGTGTATACAGGCCTCCAAACAGCTGCCGGGATATGGAATAACAGTTACAGCAGCAGATAGAAAATGCATGTAAAAATTGCAATATCATGTTAATCAGTGGGGATTTTAAAATCAAATTGGATTGGAAAAACCAGGTCAGTACTTGTCCTCAAGAGAGAGGTTGAAGAATGTCTAAGGGATGGCTTTTCAGAACAGCTAGTTGGAATAGGCCTGTGGAGTCACAAAGTTGTTTCAGGTGCAAACATTTGTGAGGGGAGGAAAACAACAACCGCTTTAAACAGAAAAAGGGAACCTGCAGTTCATGTCTTTGGTAAAAGATAACAAATACTCTGTGGCAAGATCAACAGGAACAAAGCATGAAATCGACGATGAGTTTGGCAAGAGCCAGAGTAAAATGTGAATGTTCACTCTGTACAATGCAAACCATCGCAATTGTGTAGTAATTTCAGGATTACTATCCAGAGGGTAGTAACCTCAGGATTGCTGCCTGTGCCACATGCTAGCGAGTGCAAGAATTGCATGATCAGTCCTATTCACGTGTGGCTGAGAGACTGGTGGAGAGGGCAGGGCTTCTGATTCCTGGATCATTGGGGCCTCTTCTGGGAGTGGAACGACCTCTCCAATGACGATGGATTACAACGGAACCTGAAGGGATACAATATCCCAGCGGCACATGTTACAGACCTGTTAAATAGGGTTTAAACTAATTTTGCAGGGCTATCGGAACTGCAGTGATCAGGCTGAGGAATGGAAAAACAGAATCAAGTTAGTGATCGCATGGGACTGAGATTATAGAAAGAACAGGCAGGAGATGAAGCTGAATCAAACCAGTGGCATTAGCTACAGGGCAATAGAGGTGTTGTGCAGTTAAAACAGAAAGCAATTAACACTGGACTAAAACTGTTGTGTTTGAAAATATGCAGCATATGTAAAAAAAATCAACGTTCTTGAAACTCAGCTACAGATTGAGAAATATGACAATGTGGTCATCTCTGATGCCATCGGGAGCTGAACATCCAAGGTTGTTCTGTGTATTGCAAAGATAAGTTTGTAGTCAGAGGGTGTGGTGTGGCTCTGTGTAGAAGAAATAACATTAAATCGTTGGAAAGAGATGACATAGGATCGGAAGGTGTAGAGTCTCCAAGGGTTGAGTTAAGAAATTGCAAGGGTAAAAGGACACTATTGGCAGGTGTATACAGGCCTCCAAACAGCAGCCGGGATATGGAATACCAGTTACTGCAGCAGATAGAAAATGCATGTTAAAATTGCAATATCATGATAATCATTGGGGATTTTAAAATCAAATTGGATTGGAAAAACCAGGTCAGTACTTGACCTGAAGAGAGTGTTTGAAGAATGTCTAAGGGATGGCTTTTCAGAACAGCTTGTAGGAATAGGCCTGTGGAGTCACAATTTGGTTTGTCAGGTGCAAACCTCTGAGAGAGTAGGAAAACAACACCTTTCAGTGCAAAGCCTCGCAACTGGATGGTAACTTCAGGATCACTACTCTGAGGGTAGCAATCTCAGGATTGATGCCTGCGCCACATGCTCGCATGTACAAGAATAGCATGATCAGGATTATTAATGAGACTGGTGTTAAGGGAGGGATTCTGATTCCTGGATCACTGGGGCCTCTTCTGGCGGAATTACGACCAGAACAAAATGGACAGGTTACAACTGAACCCAAAGGAGTCTAATATCCTATCAGGTATATTTAATAGAGCTGTTGGGGAGAGTTGGCGGAGGGATGAGAACAGGGGTGATAGGGGTGAGGAAGGAGATACAGAAATGAAACAAAGATAGCATGCCATAGAGATTATAGGAAGAACGGGCAGGAGATAAGGCTTAATCGAATCCAGCGGAATGAGTTGCAGAGCACTAGAGATGTGTTGCAGTTAAAACAGAAAGCAACAAGTACTGGACTGAGTGAGTTATATTTGAATGCATGCAGTACAAATAAAAATTGGATGGTCCTGAAATTCTGCTGCAGATTGGCAAATATGACATTGTGCCCATCTCAGAAACTTGGCTAAAGGATGGCTGCAATTGTGTGCTGTAAGTCCAAGGATGTCCCATGTATGAGAAAGATAGGTTAGTAGTCAGAGGGTGTGGTGTGGCTCTGTGTAGAAGAAATAATATTAAATCATTGAAAAGAGATGACATAGGATCAGTAGGTGTAGAGACTCCAGGGGTTGAGTCAAGAAATGACAAGGGTAAAAGGACCCTATTGGCAGGTGCATACAGGCCTCCAAACAGCAGCCGGGATATGGAATACCAGTTACAGCAGCAGACTGAAAATGCAAGTTAAAATCACTATATCATGATAATCCTTGGGCATTTTAAAATGAAATTGGATTGGGAAAATCAGGTCAGTACTTGTCCTCAAGAGATAGTTTTAAGAATGTCAGTAAGAAGGTCAGTACTTGTCCTAAAGAGATAGTTTTAAGAATGTCTTTTCACAACAGCTTGTAGAAATAGGCCTGTGGAGTCACAAAGTCGTTTGTCTCCAGAATGAACAAACAGGTTCATTCAAATCAGTGGGTGGATGGTCTGGAGTGTCTAATGTGCAAGGCCCTGTGAGGGGAGAAAAACAACAATTTGTTTAAACAGAAAAAGGAAACCTGCAGTTCATGTCTTGGGTAGAAATGACAAAATACACTTTGGCAAGATCAGCAGGAAAGAAAGCATGAAATTGATGGTGAGTTTGGCAAGAGCCAGAGGAAAATATGAATGGTCCCAGCATTCAGTGCAAATCCTTGTAATTGGATCGTAACTTCAGGATCACTACTCAGAGGGCTGTAACCTCAGGATTGATACCTGCGCCACTTGCTAGCGTGTACAAGAATAGCATGGTCAGGACTATTAATGAGACTGGTGTAGAGGGAGTGCTCAGATTCCTGGATCACTGGGGTCTCTTCTGGGAGAAGTGCGACCAGTACAAAAAGGACAGGTTACAACTGAATGCAAAGGGGTCCAATATCCTAGCGGGTACATTTAATAGAGCTTTTAGGGAGAGCTTAAACTAATTTGGCAGGAGTATGGGAACCAGAGTGATAAGGCTGAGGAATGGGAAAACAGAAACAAATCAAAGATAGCATGCCATAGTATTTATAGAATGAATGGGCAGGAGATAAGGCTTAATCAAATCCACTGGCATGAGTTATAGGGCAATAGAGGCATGGGTCAGTTAACCCATGCAACCTGTTCATATTTTATACCTTCACTGTGTGGTCCAGGTCAATTTGGCTCGGCCCAAGAATCCCTCATAAGAAGCGTTCATACCAACTTTTGAACCAGAGATCTATTTAGAATGTATACCTAGCCTATCTGACATTAATAACTGGGTGATTAATCCTTAATTAATGTTTCAGAGATCTAAAATCCATTTGAATAGAGACAGGTGAAATTTGACCCGGGACAGTCTCAACGTACAAAAATTGGTAGTCCCTGGACAAAATTATAAAATTTTTAAATACTTTCATTTTTGCTCATTTTGGGTCACATTAGGAACTGTCGTCAAGTTTCGGCTAAAAAAAATGGCATTTAGATTGTTGTTAACTGCTGTCAAATGTTAAAACAGGTCACATTTGACCAGAACAGTATGTAAGGGTTAAAACAGAAAGCAACAAATACTGAACTGAGAGTGTTATATTTGGATGCATGCTGTACAAGGAAAAAATAGACAATTTTGAAATTCAGCTACAGATTGGCAAATATGATGTTGTGGCCATCTTTGAAACTTGGCTAAAGGATGGCTGCCATTGGGAGCTGAATGTCCAAAGATATTTGGTGTATCAGAAAGATAGGTTAGTAGGCAAAGAGGGTATGGTGTGGCTCCGTGTATAATATTAAATCATTGGAATGAGTTGACATAGGATTGGTAGGTGTAGAGTCTCCAGGGGTTGAGTTAAGAAATAATAAGGGTAAAAGGACCCTAATGGCAGTTGTTTACCCGCCTCCAAACAGCAGCTGGGATATAGATCGCAAATTACAGTAGCATGTCAGAAAGACAATGTCATGATAATCGCTGGGGATTTTAACATGAAAGTGGATTGGGTAAACCAGATCAATACTAGACCTCAAGAGAGAGAATTTGTAGAATGTTGAAGGAATGGCTTTTTTGAACAGCTTGTTGTTGAGCCCACTGATGGACTGGCTGTGTTCGATTGGGTATTGTTGAATGATCCTGAGGTGATAAAGAGAGCTTAAGTTAAGGAATGCTTAGGGAACAGTGGGCACGATATAATAGAGTTCAAACTGAAATTTAAGAGGGAAAAAGTAAAATCCAATGCGTCGGTATTTCAGTGGAATAAAGGAAATTACAATGGCATGAGAGGGGAAGTGGCCGAAGTTGACTGGAATGGGATATTTGCAGGAACGACAGCAGAGCAGTAATGGCTGAAGTTTCTGCGAAAAATGAGAGAAGTACAAGACAGATATATCCCAAATAAGAAGAAATTTTCAAAAGGAAGAAGGACACTACCCTGTCTGACAAGCGAAGTCAGTGCCAAAGTAATAGCAAATGAGAGGACCTACAAGGAAGGCAGAGCTGGTGGGAAGATAGAGGATTGAGAAGCTTTTAAAAACTTGCAGAAGGTAAACAAGTAGGTCATTTGGAAGGAAAAGATGAATTATGAGGGAAGCTGGTGACTAATATCAAAGAAGATACTAAAAGCTTTTTTAAGTATATAAAGGGTAAAAGAGAGCTGAGGGTAGATATAGGACAAATACAAAATGGCACTGGAGATATTGCAATGAGAGATTCGGAGCTGACAGAAAAACTGAATGCCTATTTAGCAACAGTCTTCACAGCGGAAGATACCTGCAGTATACCAGACATTCATCAGTGTCAGGGAAGTGAAGTTTGTGCCGTGAAAATTAGGACTCGGAAGATGTTCTGTTATCTTAATGGTCTGAGCGTGAATAAATCTCCTGGACCTGATGGAATGCATCTTCAGGTTCTGAAAGTGGTAACTGGAGGGATTGTGGAAGCATTAACAATGATCTTTCAATAATCGATAGATTCTGCCATTGTACCAGAAGACTGGAAAATCGCAAATGTGGGAGGGAGAAGAACAGAAACTATAGACTATATACAGTCATTCGGAAGTTGTTGGAATCGACTGTTAGGGATGAGATCATGGAGTACCTGGAGGCAGACAACAAGATAGGCCAAATCCAGCATGGTTTCCTGAAAGTGTGCCTGACAGACCTACTGCAATTTTTTGAGAAAATTACAAAGATAGACAAAGAAGATGCAGTAGACGTGGATTTTCAGAAGGCCTTTGACAAGGTGCCGCATATGAGGCTGCTTAGCATGCTAACAGCTTAAGGAATTGCAGGGTATTTACTGGAGTGGGTGGAGCATTGGCTAGTCAGCAGAAAACAGAGAGTGGAAATAAAAGGATCCTATTCTGGCTGGCTGCCAGTTACCAGTGGAGTTCCACTGGGGTCGGCGTTGGGACCGCTGCTGTTTACAATGTATGTCAGTGATTCGGACTATGGGATTAATGGATTTGTGGCTAAATTTGCTGATGATACAAAAATAGGTGGAGGAGCGAGTAGTGTTGAGGAAACAGAGAGCCTGCAGAGAGACTTAGATAGTTTAAGGGAATGGACAAAGAAGTGGCAAATGAAATACAATGTTGGAAACTGTATGGTCATGCATTTTGGTGGAAGAAATAAACGGGCAGACTATTGTTTAGATGGGGAGAGAATTCAAAATGCAGAGATGCAAAGGGACTTGGAAGTCCTTGTGCAAGATACCCTAAAGGTTAACCTCCAGGTTGAGTCGGTTGTGAAGAAGGCAATTGCAATGTTGGTATTCATTTCTAGAGGTACAAAATATAAGAGAAGGGATGTGATGTTGAGGCTCTATAAGGCATTCATGACACCACACTTGGAGTATTGTGTGCAGTTTTGGTCTCCTTATTTTACAAAGGATCTACTCACAGTGGAGATGATGCAGAGAAAATTCACGAGAATGATTCCAGGAATGAAAGGGTTACCGTATGAGGAACATCTGGCAGTTCTTGGGCTGTATTGCCTGGAGTTCAGGAGAATGAGGGGGATCTCTTAGAAACGTTCTGTATGGTAAAAGGCCTGAACAGATTAGATATGGCAAAGTTATTTCCCATGGTAGGGGATTCTGGGACAAGAGGCCATGACTTCAGGATTGAAAGACGTCCTTTTAGAACTGAGATGTGGAGGAATTACTTTAGTCAGAGGGTGGTAAATCTGTGGAATTTGTTATCACGAGCAGCTGTGGAGGCCAGGTCATTGTGTGTATTTTTGGTAGAGATAGATAGGTTCTTGATTAGCCAGGGTATCAAAGGGTATGGGATAAATGAGGTGGAGTGGAATGACTGGAAGAACTGAATCAGCCCATGATTGAATGGCAGAACAGACTCAATGGGCCGAATGACCTACTTGTGCTCCTATATCTTGTGGTCTTATGGTTTTAATTTTGTCTCCCCGTCTGGTAATATTCAGTTTGTTTCAATACTCTGCTTCCTTCCCCGGGTTGTGAGAATGTCGAACTCTCTTCCACCAGCCAGTTCGCACCAAGTATGAAGAACCAGCAGCGTTATACCATTTATTTTTTAGCTTGTGCTGTAAATGCACCTTATTGGTACTAGTATTATATTTTATGTTGTGTGTGAGTTATATGTACTGTGTGGTACATTGGTATGCAAGAACTTTGTTTCGTTTACCATGTCGGTTGGTGGGTGTAGGGTGGAAACTGGAGCTGCAGGGGCTGGTACCAGACCTCAGACCAAGTCAGGAATCAGAAGGTTGAGCATGGTGTGACTTATGTCCTGAGCTGTGTATATTTCAATGCAAGAAATATTGTAAGAAAGGAAGATAATATTGTAGCCATTAGAATCAGAGGGGCAAGACAGGCAGCTCAGTATTCCGAGGTTCAATTTTTTATAGGCAACAGAGTGGCAACAATTTAGAGGAACAAATTTGAGGTGTTACAAATCAGCAACAATGAATATATGATTTGAGACAGTTTTTTATAACAAATAAAACATTTATTAAACACTGCTAAAAAAACCTCGAAAGTAAACAAATGACTAACTTAACCGGAAGTCAACCGCGAAACGGCATCTCGAACAGTTCTTAAAGCGAGAATGCGAGAACAGTTCTTAAAGCGGTAATACAAGAACAGTTCTTAGAAGTAGTAATGTGACACTTCAAAGTTTTACCCAGTTGCTTAGGAGAGACTTTTCTTGAAATAATCGGTGTGTTCCTTTGTGACGTTACTGCTGATCCTCGACAAAGTATGCTATTCCCTGGAGAATTTACGATCAAAGGAAATAAAATGGCACTGACCTTCCTTTGCTGAGACTTTGTATCCAGCCCTCTACTCCCTTTTGGCAAAGCAGGAGTTATCATGGATACTCGTTCCTAATTCCTCGTGCGAAGACTAAACAAAGGTAGAATCTGCTCCACAGCCGACATGAACTTTCTTCGATCTTTCAGCTTCCCGAACATCGACGAATCTTCACTCTTCAACTTGACTTTAACTGGCAGTATTACAGCAAAGCTGCTGGCAATAACCTTTTACTTAAGACAGAAAATAAAATTCCACTTTTAAAAGAAACAGTATCGTAATATCGGAATACGCAGCAACAAGGAGTCAGTGGCGAACTGCCCCCATCACAGGGAGGGGTTCTCCTTTTATACCCGGTTTTAAAAACTATCACATGACTTCTCACTGGCAGAAAATTGATGCCACTCCACCATCACAAGACCATTACCTCATGTCCAGCACAGCTTCAATTACATCATGGTTATGTGACAGGTACGAGATACCCACAGTTATGTAACAGGAGAGAGGTTGCAGACTGTTGCAAGAAAACTAAGATTGTTATCATAGGTGCTCCACATATTGACTGGGACTCCTGTAATGCAAAAGAACTAGGTGGGATAGAGTTTGTGAAACATATTCAGGGAAGTTCCTTGATCAGTATATAGAACTCCAATGAGAGAGTGCATGATATTTGACCTGCACTTAGGGAAGGAGACAGGGCATGTGACAGAATATTGTGTGGGGGAACACATTACATATAATGATCACAATAGCATTAGTTTCAAAGTGAATATAAAAAAGGTAGGTTTGGTTCACCAGTTGAGATTCTAAATGGAAGAAGAGACAATTTTGTTGGTATAAGAAAGGATGTGGTAAATGGGAAATGCAACAGGCTGTTTTCTGTCAAAGGCCTACTTGGTGAGAGGGGGGCCTTCCAAAGTGAAAAATTAAGAGTACAAAGGTTTGTGCCTGTCAGAATTAAAGGCAAAGATAACAGGTTTAGGGAACTATGGTTTTCAAGAGACATTTCAAGAGATAGGCAGGGAAGAACAAAAGAGGTAGTTATGAACGATACGAAATGCAAAGGGACACGGAAGGAACGAATCAGGAGGGCGAAACGAAACACGGGGCAGCCCCAGCAGAAAAGGTGAAGGGGGATCCAAAGGGATTCTACAAGTATATTAAGAATAACATTATGGCATGCTTTCAAATTGGTCTTCTGGAGGATGAGATTGTTAATGGATTTTACTGTATCTGTATTTACTCGATAGATGGTTCAAAAGAATATACAAGTGACGAAAAATAGCGTTGAGTTAATTTGACCCTATGCAGATGTGGTAAACCATGTATACCTGTCTGGATACACCCCTCTGCTGACTGCTCCTGTGGCTTCTCCCACAGAACCCTGTATAAAGGTGATTGGGGCACTGCTCTTCCCACAGTCTCCAACATGGTCGGGCCTGTTCTCGCTGTTAATAAAAGCCTATCATTTTGCACTCTACTTCCAGTCTCCTAGAGTTATTGATAGTGCATCAACAGATTAAAGAGAAGGAGATGTTTGGTGACTTAAGGAAAATTAGGGTAGACAAATCTTCAGGACATTACAAGGTGTTCCCTTGGACCCAATGGGAGGCAGTGCAAAAATTACAGGGGCCCTTGCAGAGACTTATATATCATGCTTAGCAATAGGTGTCGTACAGGAGGATTGAAAGATAGTTAATGTTCTCCTGGTGTTTAAAAACAGCTCAAAATAAAAACCTGGAAATTAGCGGGCAGTGAGCCAGGTGTCAGAAGTGGGAAAGTTATTAGATGGTATTCTAAGTGATCGGATATATGAGCATTTGGATAGACATAGGACCATGAGACCATAAGACATAGGAGCAGAATTAGGCCAACTGGCCCATCGAGTTTACTCCGCCATTCAATCATGGCTGATCCTTCTCAACTCCAGTTCCCAGCCTTCTCGCCATAACCTTTGATGCTGTGTCCAATCAAGAACCTAATCAATCTCTGCCTGAAATTCACCCAACGACCTGGGCTCCACAGCTGCAGGTGGCAACAAATTCCACAAATTCACCACCCCTTTGCTAGAGAAATTTCTGTGCATCTCTGTTTTGAAAGGGCACCCCTCTGCCCTGGGGCTGTGCCCTCTTGTCCTAGACTCTCCCACCATGTCAAACAGCCTTTCCACATCTACTCTGTGTCAGCCTTTCTACATTCCAAATCTTTCAATGAGATTCCCCCCTCATTCTTCTGAATTCAATTTAGTACAGATCCAGAGCCATCAAACGTTCCTCGTATGATAAATCTTTCATTCCTGGAATCATTCTTGTGAGCCTCCTCTGGACCCTCTCCAATGCCGGCACATCCTTTCTAAGATGTGGGACCCAAAACTGTTCACAATATTCAAGATGAGGCCTCACCAGTGCCTTATAAATTCTGAGAATCATATCTTTGCTCTTGTATTTAGACCTCCTGAAATGAATGCTAACATGGCATTTGCCTTCCTCACCACCGACTCAACCTGCAAGATAACCTTCAGGGTGTTCTGCACAAAATCTCCCAAGTCCCTTTGCATCTCAGATTCCTGGATTTTCTGCCATTTAGAAAATAGTCCACACATTTATTTCTACTACAATATATTTTTTAACATTGGATTTCATTTGCCAATTTCTTGCCCATTCTTCTAATCTATCTAAGACCTTCTGCATCCTCCCTCTTTCATCAACACTACCTGCTCCTGCTCCTGCTCCAATCTTCATATCATCTGCAAGCTTGGCAACAAAGCTCTAATCCATCATCTAAATCATTTATATACAGCGTAAAAAGAAGTGGTCCCAACACCAACCCCTGCGGAGAGCCTCTAGTCACTGGCAACCAACCAGAAAATGATCCTTTTATTCCCACTCATTGAATCCTACCAATTAGCCAATGCTCTAACCATGTTAGTACGTTTCCTTAACTTGGTAAGCAGCCTCATGTGTGGCACTTTATGAAAGGCCTTCTGGAATTCCAAAAATACAACATTCACTACATCTCCTTTATCTATCCTACTTGTAATCTCCTCAAAGAATTTCAACAGGTTCGGCAGGCCGGGCTTTCCCTGAAGGAAACCATGCTGACATTCTACTAACTTGTCCTGCGTCACCAAGTACTCTGTCACCTCATCCTTAACAATTGACTCTAACATCTGTCCAACCACTAACAGTTCCCAGGCTAACTGGTCTGTAATTTCCTTTCTGCTGCCTTCCTCCTTTCTTAAAGAGTGGAGTGACATTTGCAATTCTTCAGTTCGCTGGCACCAAGCCAGAGTCCAATGATTTTTGAAAGATCATTTCTAGTGCCACCACTATCTCTAACACTACCTTTTTCAGAAACCTAGGGTGCAGTTCATCTAGACTGGGTGACTAATGGACCTTTAGATCTTTCAGCTTTTTGAGCATCTTCTCTCTTGTAACAGTAACTGCACCTCTTCTCTTCCTTCACACACTACAACATCAGACTACTAGTGTCTTCCACAGTGAAGACTGATGCAAAACACTCATTTAGTTCATCAGCAGTCTCCTTGTCCCCATTATTATTTCTCCGGCCTCATTTTCGAGCTGTTCGGTATCCATTCTCATTTCTTTTTATTTGAATATACTCAAAAAACGTTTATTATTCACTTTGATATTATTTACTCACTTGCTTTCATATTTGCATAGAACATAGACATAGAATATAGAACAGTACAGCACATTACAGGCCCTTTGGTCCACAATGTTGTGCTGACCCTCAAACGCTACCTGCCATATAACGCCCCACCTTAAATTCCTGCATATACCTGTCTGATAGTCTCTTAAACTTCACTAGTGTATCTGCCTCCACCACTCACCCAGACAGTGCATTCCATGCACCAACCACTCTCTGAATAAAATACCTTCCTCTCATATCCCCCTTGAACTTCCCTCCCTTTACCTTAAAACCATGTCCTCTTGTACTGAGCAGTGGTGCACTGGGGAAGAGGCACTGACTATCAGCTCTATCTATTCCTCTTAATATCTTGTACACCTCTATCATGTCTCCTCTCATCCTCCTTCTCTCCAAAGAGTAAAGCCCTGGATTATGATCTCTGATCATAATCCATACTGTCTAAGCCAGGCAGCATTCTGGTAAATCTCCTCTGTACCCTTTCCAACACTTCCACATCCTTCTTTTTTTTGTAATTTATTTTTTATTGAAGTTCATCATCAAACAATCATTTCCGCAAGATGTATTTCAGACATTGTACATATATATCATAAAATCATATATATCACAAAACTCCACAAAGCATTTGTCTGAGGTATACACTTATAGAAAAGATCGGAAAGAAAAAAACAAGCAAAAGGAAAAAAACTATGAATAACTAGGGAGTGATCTTTTTTACAACATATTCATTGATTTGTGAGAATAAAATCAGGCCTATGAGGTATTATGTAGTTAAATAATTTTTCCCAGTATAAATCAAATTGTTCCAGCTTATGATTAACAGATGCTGTTACCTTCTCCATTTTGTAAATTTCCATTGTAATTTCCATCCATACATTTAAAGTTGGACTCTCCTGTGATAACCATTTCCTAGTAAGAGTCTTTTTACCAGCCACCAACAGTATATTCATTAAATATTTATCTCTTTTCAACCATTCTTGAGGCATATGTCCAAAATATATGGTCTTACTTTCTAAGGGTATTTCACATTTAAAGATATCAAGTAGGGCATTGTATATCCCCTCCAATAGTTTTTGATAACAGGGCAGTCCCAAAAAATATGATATTGATTTGCATTTTGATTTCCACAATTTCTCCAGCAAACAGGGAGTTTACTATGATAATTGGCTTTCTGAGAGGGTGTAATAAAATATTTTATCAAGTTTTCCCATCCAAATTCCCTCCATTTCTGTGAATTGGTACACTTCCGTTGATACCTCCATATTACTGTTCATTCTTCCTCAGATATAATTATCTCTCCTTCCTTCTCCCATTTTGTTTTAATGTATGAAGTCAAATGTACCAGAATGGTGGTAGAAACGTAATAGACTGAGGGGTGATTTGATAGAGCTATACAAAGTTATAAGATGTATAAATAGGTTAAATGCAAGCAAACTGTTTCCACTGAGGTTGACTGAGACTATCACTAGAGGCCATTGGTTAGGGATGAAAGGGAAAAATTAAGGGGAAAATGAGTGGAAACACAGAGGGTCATAATAGTGTGGAATGAACTGGCAATCCCCTGAGCCCATCTAACCCATGCTGAACTATTTACTATCCACACCTATCGCCCACAGCTCTCCATATCCCTACATTCCCTAACTTCTCTTAATCATTGAAATTGAGCTTGCACACATCACAACACTTCCGCTGCCAGGTTCACAATTTTTGTTTAAAACAGTTGTTGTTATTCTCCCCTCACAGGGCCTTGCACCTGGGAAACTCCAGGCCCTTTACACATTGATTTGAGATTAGATTTCTCCCTGCTCATTCATTGAAGGGACTACCACTTTGTGACTCCACAGGTCTATTTCTACAAGTTGTTCTAAAAATCCACCACTTAGACATTCTACAAACTCTCTCTCTTGAAGTACAGTACTCGCCTGGTTTTCACAATTAACTTTCATGTTAAAATCCCCAACTATTTACATGATATTGCCTTTCTGACATGGCTTTCCATTTGCTGCTGTACTTTCCCGGTTGCTTCCCGGCTGCTGTTTGGAGGCCTGTATACACCTGCCAACAGAGTCCTTTTACCCTTGCCATTTCCTGACTCAAACCCTGGAGATTCTACACCTTCCAATCTCATGTCATCTCTTTCCAATGATTTAATGTTATTTCTTCTACACAGAGCCACACCACACCCTATGACTACTAACCTATCTTTTTGATACACGGGATATCTTTCGACATTCAGCACCCAATGTCAGCCATCCTTTGGCCAAGTTTCAGAGATGGACACAATGACATATTTGCCAATTTGCAGCAGAATTTGAGGACCGTCCATTTTTGTTTATACCGCGTGCATTCAAATATAACACTTTTAGTCCAGTATTTGTTGCTTTCTGTTTTAACTGCAACTTCTTCCGCTGGACTGGACTGAGCCTCATCTCCTGCCCGTTCTTTCAATAATCTCTATGGCACGCTATCTTTGTTACATTTCTATATCTCCTTCCTCAGCCCTATCACCCTGTTCTTATCCTTCCACCAAATTAGTTTACTCTCTCCCTTACAGCTCTATTAAATGTACCTGCTAGGATATTGGACCCCTTTGGGTTCAGTTGTAACCTCTCATTTTGTACTGCTCGTACTTCCCCCAGAAGAGGCCCCAGTGATCCAGGAATCTGAAGCCCTCCCTCAACACCAGTCTCATTAATAGTCCTGATCATACTATTCTCGTACATGCTAGCACATGGCACAGGCATCAATCCTGCGATTACAGCAGCAGATAGAAAATGCATGTTAAAATTGCAATATCATAATAATCATTGGGGATTTTAAAATCAAATTGGATTGGGGAAATAATGTCAGTACTGGACTTTTGCAGGGAACTGTAGCTGGAATTCAGGAAGTATACCCTGCCTTGTTGAGTTGTGGTCGATCATTGACGTCTCCAAAATGGTGATTAAGATGACGCCTCATTGTGATATTGTCAACCGTTGGTGTAACAGCAAAACAAAAATCTGAAATCAAACCAAGCCATTGCCACCAGCTTATGACCCCAGAGATAGAGTTGTTCTACCTGCTTGACTCACTCTCGGCTCCAAATACATGTGTGTTCCAAAGAGTCTAATCAATATTTGATTCTTTATTAGTAATTAGAAAACATACAATACTGATGAAATATTAAGTGATATTAAGCAGTCAGCAAAAACATGAACTCTGCGTTTCCAAGCTATAACATACAAAGGAACAGCATGATACTTATTCCATTTGCTTTTACCACCACCTCACTAACGTGACTACTTATTATAATAAAGATAATTAACGTGCAGCACAGAAAACACGGCTCCTACAGTTGGTTATGCTGAACTTTCACTGGGGCCAGCTTCATCAGCGTTTGTATCTCTTGTTTGGTTAGAGTTTGGTTCACCCTGGTTAGCTTGGTTAGAGTTCAGTTCACCTTGGTTAGAGTTCGGATCACCCTGGTTAGACTTTGGTTCACCTTGGTTAGAGCTCTGTTCACCTTGGTTATGGTTCTGTTCACCCTGATCAGATTTGCGTTGTTTCAGTTTTGAAATTAGCTGATTGGCCTCGTCGTTTGCAGTCTCTGCCATTAACTTCCCCAAGTCTTCTGTCATCTTGTTCCATTTCTTCTTTTCCAAAGATTGTTGATACTTGAACTTGTAATATCCCTCCTCAGTACAGTCACAATAAGTCCATCTCGGAATGAATTTTACTAATACCAGTAAGAACACAGATAAAACCAGTATAATGCTACCAATTTTCTGTCAAGATATAAAAAAACAAGAAGCTTATAAACAGATATTGAGCTTGTGCAGCTGCTGCAATTGATCAGGTATTTTTTTCAATGAGGTCATCTATTGCTCCAATACTCATTCCCTGTACTAAATCCATATCATATTAATCCATTCTAATCTAAAGAAAGCCATCAATCACTGCTTTGTACGCACTCAGAGTGAGCCAGGTACCAACTGGTGAAGAACTGCAAACTGTCACTACCCTCAAACTAAAGAGCTTCTCACTTTGTATTTACTTTGAATGCCCACAAGAAAATGAATGTCTGGGTATGAGAGGTTGGAGGTGTTGTGAACAGTGTGGAGGGGTGTCAGAGGTTACAGCGGGACATCGATAGGATGCAAAACTGGGCTCAGAAGTATAAGATGGAGTTCAACCCAGATAAGTGTGAGGTGGTTCATTTACATGGGTCAAATATGATGACAGAATATAGTATTAATGGTAAGACTCTTGGCAGTGTTAAGGATCAGAGGGATCTTGGGGTCCAAATCCATAGGACACTCAAAGCTGCTGTGCACGTTGACTTGGTTAAGAAGGCAAACGGTGCACTGGCCTTTTCAACCGTGGGATTGAGTTTAGGAGCCAAGAGGTAATGTTGCAGTTATATAGGACCCTGGTCAGACCCCACTTGGAGTACTGTGCTTAGTTCTAGTTGCCTCACTACAGGAAGGATGTGGAAACCATAGAAAGGGTGAAGAGGAGATTGAGAAGGACGTTGCCTGGATTGGGGAGCATGCCTTATGAGAAAAGGTTGAGTGAATTCATCCTTTTCTCTTGGAGCGACGGAGGATGAGAGGTTACCTGATCGATGTGGATAAGCTGATGAGAGGCATTGATTGTGTGTATAGTCATTGGCATTTTCCCAGGGCTGAAATGGCTAACAAGAGAGGGCACAGGTTTAAGGTGCTTGCAAGTAGGTACAGAGGAGATGTCAAGGGTAAGTTTTTTACGCAGACAGTAGCGAGTGCACGGAATGGGTTGCCGGTGACGGTCGTGGAGGCGGATGCAACAGGGTCTTTTAAGAGACTCCTGTATAGGTACACGGAGTTCGGAATAATACAGGGCGATGGGTAAGCCTAGTAATTTCTAAGGTAGGGACATGTGACATGTATATCCTTACATAATAAATTTACTTTGAACTTTTGAACTTTGACCTTTGCCGACTGCGATGCCCTTCGACACTAACCCCATTTCCCTACATTTATTCCGTATCCCCTTACTCTATTCGTTTGTACGTACTTAAATTTAACTATTTACGTCTCATCTAGCACCTCTTTCCAAAATTTCACCACCATTTTGTGGAAAGCCAATCGTTCAAATCACCCTGTAAATGTCTCCTTCTCACTTTAAACCTGTGCAATCATTTCTATGTCAGTTCTGGGCGCTTTCTCGCATCTGAATTATGATGTGCCGGGGCGGTAACGGCGCGGATAGATCCACTGGCCAGAGTCCTGCACTGTTATAATCGCAGACTTTAAGCAATATCTGACGATACTCACCCGGGACCAGAAGCAACGCTCGCGCAGAGAAGACGAAGTTTCGAGGCTGCAAAACTCTTTGCATGTCTGATGGCCGTGCGTCCGGTTGACTGAAGGGGCGAAATAACAGGCGACATAGTCCCCATCCAGCAGTAAAATAACAACCCATATGACAGATGGGATCGATATTTGCATCAGTGTGTTAAATACAAAACAAACTTGGTTGAAGGTGTTCCAGCAACAACAGCATCCATTGTTACTTTGCGACTGTGAATCACACTTTGGGCAAGAAGTGCACTTTCTACAATCGCAACATTCAATGTACGTTTCACTCTTGAGAAATCGTTTGCACTTTCCACACTCGGGACATCCACTGCACCTTCCACACTTGGGACATGGTCTGCACGTTCCACACTTAAACATTCGCCGCGAACGGGGTACCATCATCATACTGATGAGAAGGAGGACGACTGTGGGTACACTAAAAGCAAGATCCGAATGGATAGCGTTCCATTCCGGATCACAGGGACATGGGCTGTTTTTCTCCACCAGATACTCTAGTCCATACAGAACTGCTGTTAATGCTGTATTGCCGATGACGTTCAAAGCGGCGGGAAGCAGGTTCGAAAAGAGTTCTTTTAGGTCTGGCCACTGATCCATCGCAGTCACACAGTTCTCTGGCTCTCACACTCTTAGTAAAGCAACCGTCACAGCAATGGGTGCGGAGATGTGCAGGAGTTCTTATTTAATCCGCAGTAGGGGAGGTTACGGAAGGGTTGTTGGAAACTCCTCAGTAAGTTTCTGAACACGCCTTCCTTAATACAGATTCCTGCCCTTGATAAAATATACATTATGCATTGTGCTTCACTTTATCTATATTCAGTATGTCGTTCGGCCTAAATGTTGAAGGTGTAATTGGTTCTGTACATTTGTAGTGTCAGCGCCTCTGGCTTCGGGTCACTGTTACCACTCACGTTTTTGCTTCTGGCCAAGGAAGAAATTTCCAGTGTTTAGTCCCTCAAAGTCTAATGCGGAAGGAGGTTCAACGGTAGACCGATATGTGTCCCCAGGAACAGCCCTTAGATCAGGCTACTCGTTTGAACCCTTGCATTCTCCTGCAGACCTTCCTTGCAAACCTCCCGTGCTGTGTTGTTAGTGTGACTGCCAGCGGGCTTCTTCTTGCTAAACATTCTTGCCTTGCTCTGTTACCTGCATGGTAACTGACTTCACCAGTGCTTGATTATTCTGAATATTTAAGCTGTGAATTGTGCTTTTCCTCACTCAGTCTATTAGCCAATTGATCGTGTGTCTGTCTTGTAATCCAGTGCGCTTTCCTTTCGAATGTGTTTTTTTTTCTTTTGCTTTGCCTTGCAATTTTTATATTGTGGACCGGTTTGATTTTAGAACTTTTGATTCAGTCTGTTGTGTTTTTTGGAATTGCTTGCCGGCTACTCTGTTACTCTTGTTTTACTTCTGTCCGGCTTTCTGATTTAGATTATTGCCTGTGTTTTGGAACTGTGCTGGAAAGGCAAAATATCCCTGTAGTACTTGCCTGGGTATTCATTCCGGCCTCTCGTGTGATCTCTACATCACCGTTCATTTCTCATTCATCCTCTTGGGGACAGTGGTAGAGTTCCGGACTGTCACGCCGGAGACAGCTTCAGAGATAAAATCTACCAGTATTGTTATTTTGTATTGCTGTCATGGAACCTGTGGAATATCGACATAATTGGCTTCGCACAACATTTGTCTTTGGATTACAAACATTTTGCATTAATTAACTTGAGAATTGAACTGAACTTTTCTTATATACCATCTTAAGACTGTATTACTTACCACCTAAGCTTGAAGAAGTTTGGGGATCTATATATTTACATCTATATATACATAACGCCGTTAACTCTTGACTTATCTGGTTTAAGTTGCTCTATGATGTAGTTACTGCTCTGAGACTGTCAAGCCCATCAGGCCAGTCAGTGACTCTGACTTTCAGAACGGATTCTGGAGGGAAGGCTCCCTCCTATTGCCATCCAAGTGAGGTATTTGTGCTTTTTGCTGAGTGCTATCAATGAGCCAATCTGCCAAGCACTCCGTGTAAAGACCATAGGGCATAGGAGCAGAATTAGACCATTCAGCCTTTCGAGTCTGGTCCGCCATTCCATCATGGCAAATCCTGGATCCCATTCATTCCCATAACCGTTGATAACCTGACCAATCAGGAAACTACCAATTTTCGCCGTAAATATACCCACAGCTGAACATTCCTCTCTCTAGCTCCACTGCTCTCTGGCTTAAAAAAAATCGTCCTTACCTCTGTTCTAAAGGGTCGCCTCTCAATTGCGAGGCAGTGTGCTGTAGTTCTGGACACGCCCACCATCGGAAACATCCTCTCGACATTCACCTTATCTAGCCCTTTCAACAGTCGGTAGGTTTCAATGAGATCCCCCGCATTCTTCTAAATTCCATGTCTAAACCTTTCAAACGTTTCACATATGTTAACCCCTTCATTCCCAGAATCAGCCTCCTGAACCTCAGAGGTCAGAGATCGACTGGCCGCTGCAATTGTGTAGATCAGAAGTGAAATCTAAGTGGATCGGGTTCACGGGATAGCGGAGAGAAAACATGGGATTAAAGTGGGGAAAGAAATACATTAGAGAAAATATTGACTTTATTTGCCACATGCACTGTACATCGAAACGTTCAGTGAAATCCATCACTTGAGTCAATGACCAACACAGTCCCAGGATGTCCCAGGAGCATCCCGCAAGTGTCGCCAGGCTTCCGACACTGACATAGCATGCCCACAACGTACTAACCCTAACCCGTACAGAGGTTAAGGAGCAGATATATAGCTAAGGTGCCTAAGACTTTTGCACAGTACGATGCTGATTGTATGTGTTATACTGTACTGCTGCCGCTAAACAAACACACAAATAAATTTCATGAAATTCCGTGCCTCTTTCAACCCGGCTGTATCGTCAGTATATTTCTCATTTCTGTTTTACACTTTCTGTCAATTATTGCACTCCAGAAAGAGCCGTTTACGTATGATCTTCCCTCTTCCAGGAATTTACTATTCTGGCGCTGCTCTTCTTTCTTCTGTCTCCCGTCTAATCTCTGACTATCTTTTATTAGACTTAAAGTTTTCTCGCCTTAAAATGAAGGGATGTGCTTTCTGGAGAGTTCTTAGTTCTCTTCCCTCGGTGATTGATTTGACATATGAGAAGAAATTCGATGAATAATGGGCTTCTAATTGATTCATTGAACATAGAACATAGAAACCTACAGCACATTCCAGGCCCTTTGGCCCACAATGTTGTGCCGACCATGTAACCTACTTTAGAAACTGACTAGAATTACCCAACCGCATAGCCCTCTATTTTTCTAAGCTCCATGTACTTATCTGAGAGATTCTTAAATGACCCTATTGTATCTGCCTCCACCACCATTGCTGGCAGTACGTTCCAACATCCACCACGCTCTGTGTGAAAAACTTAGCCCAACATCCCTTCTGTACCTACTTCCAAGCACCTTAAATCTATGCCCCCTCATGTTGGCCATTTCAGACCTTGGAAAACGCCTCTGGCTGTCCACACCATCAATGCCTCTCATCGTCGTATACACCTCCATCAGGTCACCTCTCATCCTCCATCACTCCAAGAAGAAAAGGCCAAGTTTACTCAAATTATTCTCATAAGGCGTACTCTCCAATTCAGGCAACATCCTTGTTCATCTCCTCTGCACTCTTTCTATAGTATTCACAATCTTCCTGTAGTGCGGCTGATTCATTAAATTGGTCTCATCCCATCAGAGGTAATCCCATGGTCTAATTAGGGGAGTTATCATGGCCTTGTTTTCAAAATGTGTTTTACCATTTTGATTGAATTTGTTGACAAGGTGACAAGATGCATTAATGAAGGTAGGGCAGTTGATGTTGTTACATGCATTTCAGTAAGGTGTTTGACAAAGTCCCTCATGTGATGCTAATCCAAAACATTGTGAAACATGGGGTCTGTAGTGAATTAGCTGTTTGAATTGTTACGTACACACAACCCTGTAAAAGTATCAACAGCAATTGAACACACCTGGATTCTGGGTTTGCTGATAACAAAACACTACTTTACTAGTAACTACATCATATAGCAACTTAAACCAGATAAGTCAAGAGTTAACGGCGTTATGTATATATAGATGTAAATATATAGATCCCCAAACATCTTCAAGCTTAGGTGGTAAGTAATACAGTCGTAAGATGGTATATAAGAAAAGTTCAGTTCAATTCTCAAGTTAATTAATGCGAAATGTTTGTAATCCAAAGAGAAATGTTGTGAGAAGGCAATTATGTCGATATTCCACAGGTTCCATGACAGCAATACAAAATAACAATACTGGTAGGTTTTTATCTCTGAAGCTGTTCCACTCCACACACAAAGTATAACCGGCAGTGATCTTCAACGAATATGCTTTCAACACAAACGGTACCACACCCGAATTCACAAACGGTACTACCACCCAGGCAAGGGTCGACGCATCAGTAGATTCCACAAAGTCACCCCAAACACACAATGTGATAGCCACTTATCCAGTTCCACGACATACAAAATAACTCCAACAGTGATTTGCCACAGGGGTGTCTTTCTTCACTGAACTACCACACCCAGACAAAAGGGTAGACTCAAACGTGGCATTGACAAAGATTTTCCCCTCACCAGAGAACCCACTGCTGTCGATTAACTGTGTGACAATCACACTGTGGTATTTGAATGGAAACAAACTCCCCCTATGGGCTACTTAGAGAGAGAGTCCAAATAGTGATCTCTTTGTCACTAGGTTTCTTCTGTTTCAAACCTATCCCTCCTCTCCTATCTTCTCTGCAAACTTGTTCTAGTTGCAGAAAACTTGTGAGAGTCATTTATCAATATCCTGAATCGCTCTCAACTCACCCCTTTTGGGCTACTGAAAGTTCAAACCAGCGACCGACTCACTGGTGTCTTCCACAGTCTGAATCCATCTTGATTCTGAGCTTTGTGTCTGTGACTGTCCTTGTAAAAAGTAAACAACCTGCAGAGAAATCATATCATCGATTGTCCATCAAATAACTCCACCTCTCTCCACCATGATAACCAAGCAACTTTGTAATCAATAAAAATCCAAGTGTCCAAAAGTCAGTCTCATTCTCCCTATGTTTTACAGTGACAGTCAACAGAAAATATGAACCCTAGGGGTACATAATAGTAGTCGAACTGGGTTGCACACAGAAGACAGAGTATCGTGTTAAGCTGGAGGGCTGTAATTAGTTGTGTTCCACAGGGCTCTGTGCTGGAGCCTCCACAGAGAAATGGCAGATGTAGTTTAACCCAGATAAATGTGAGTGGTTGCACCTTGGTAGGGCAAATACAAGGAGACAGGACACTATTAAGGCAAGATCCTTAAAAGTGTTGCTGAGTTGAGAGAGCTTGGTATCCAGGCTAATGGAATGCTTGTTTTTATTAGTCAAGACATTGAGTTAAAAAGTCAAGAGATTATGTTGCAGCTTTATAAAACTCTATCTAGGCCACATCTAGACAATTGCAAATATTTCTGGTTGTCTCCCTATAGGAAAGATGTGGAGGCTTCGGAGATGGTGCAGAAGAGGTTTAGCGGGATTCTGCCTAGCTTAGAGGACGTACTACCTGAGAGGCTGAACAAACTTGGGTCATTTTCTCTGGGGTGGCAGAGGCTGAGGGGGGTTCTGAAAAAGATTTGATTGATCAGGGCATGAAGAGATGTGGGGAAACGGCAGGGGATGGGGGCTGAGAGGAAAATTGGATCAGCCATAATGAAATGGCAGAGCAGTCTCAATTGACCAAATGGTCTAATTCTGCTCCTATATCATATGGTCTTATAAGATTATGAGAGACTTAGATAGATTGGAGAGAGAGTATCTGTTTTCTGGGGTGGAAAGGTCTAATACCAGAGGGCATGCATTGAAGGTGAGAAAGGTAGGTTCAAAGGGAATATGAGGGGTAATTTGTTGCTCAGAGAGTGGTGTCTGGGGTCTCAGGGGTGTCTGTAATGTGCTGCCTGGTACAGTGCTTGAAGCAAATACTTCAGAGGCTTTTCACAGATGCTTAGATAGGCGATGAATGTGAGGAAGATGGAGGGATATGGACATTATGTAGGTAGGAGCAGTTTGTTTTGGGAGTTTTTGATTTACCTTTTAGGCACAATGTGGTATTCTACTTTCTTGTTCCATCTCCTTTGCTGCAAGTCTAACAGATACCCTATAAAAGTCCTCTGTCTCCCTGACTAAGCCTACCTTATCTATGCCTCTCATAATCATTAATACGTATATTGTGTCTCCACTGAGTTCTTTTTATATCATTCAAAATGATAATTCTGATGCATCTCTCTCTCTCTGTTCTATGACTTGATCTTGGATCTTTTCCTTTCCCTTCAACACAGAGCTGATTTTCTGGTGAAACAGATGTGTGAAATGCAGCTCACCTTTGTGTTCCAACCTGAGCCGCTCTTCCCATGAGGGGACAATCGATGAGCCTCAGCAGAGGTCAGGGCAAGTGCAACACCTCCCAACTCAACCTACTGCCTACTCAATTGGTTTAATAACTTACACCTTCTACCCCACTATTGTAAGCTGATGAAGTGTGTGAGAGAGTCTACGTTGATATTTATTTATTTGTTTATTATCACACATTTATGGACTTGCTTGATTAATTATTTATTATAATAGCTTTGCATTTGGCTTCTTTTGTACATTAGTTCTTTACCTGTCTTGGTGTGTAGTTTTTCATTGATTCGCTTGTATTTCTTTGTTATAATGTGACTACCAGCTAAAAACTGAATTTAAAACTGGTTTATCGTGACATACTGTATAAGTACTTTGATAATAAATTTACTTTGAACTTTGAACATCAAAACATAGAATTAACTCTCAGATGAGTCTCTGTCATTGGTAGTCTATAAATAGGACAACAGTTGCTCTGTACGGCAGAACAGTATTGATCACAGCCATAATCAAACAACACAGCTACTTTCAGCAGATCACAGTGGATTGTGCAGTCAGATTCAGAACTAATGTATTCGTGATATAAGTTCAAATATATTTATCACAATTTAACAGAGCAACCAATGCATGTAATGATAACCAAACATACTTTATTTGGTCAGGATTCTATAATCTCCGACAATTTTTTCTCACCAGCTTTAGAAATGAGCTTCATGTTCTGTTTATTAACAGATAACGATCTTGAGGAGCAGCAAAACAATTCCTGTAAATCCCATGTATGCGTACTTGTGAGAGAAAGAGAGGGAGAGAAAGGTAAGGAAAGAGATAGAGAGGGAGCGAGAAAGATAAGAACTAGCGAGAGAAGTAGAGGGAGGAGGAGGAGAGAGTGAAGGAGGAGAAAAGGGAGAGAGAAGTGAGAGAAAAGAGAGAGAAATACAAAGAGATAGAAGGAAAGAGAGGAGAGATGAGGAGAGAGAGAGAGAGAAAAGACAGAAGGAGAGAGAAAAGAGAGACGGGAGGGGAGGGGGTCATCGAGAACTGAGGGAAGGCTGGAGGAGACGTAGAGAGCGGAGGGAGAAGGGGAGAAAAGGAAGAAAAGAGAAAGAAGAGAAAAAAAATAAAAAATAAACAAACAAGCAAATAATCAAAACAATAAATAAATACTCATATAAATAGATAGTTAAATAGATAAGAGTTCAATGATCTCTTCTGCCCTGTGTATAAATGAGAGCAACAAATACGAGGTGCATTGGCAGTGAGGAGATGTGGAGAATAGGACCCTTGAAGGTCAAAATGGATATCCACCTTTGGAGCCACAAGAGAATGGGCAAGAATTTTAATGAATATTTCCCTACAGATTTTACTGTGGAGAAGATCGTGGAAGCTAATAAAATGAAGCAAGTAAGTTGTGATACCTCGGACAAGGCATGGATAAGCAGAATATGACCAAATGAATCCTTGGACTTTTCTGGGAATGCAGAGAAGAAATTGCAGAGGCCCTTGAAGAAGTAATTGCATTATCATCAGCCGCATGTGGATCTCTGGAGATCGGAGGATGGCAAGTGTTGCACTGTTATTTAAGAACAGTAACCAATAGAAGTCATAAACTACAGGCCTGCAACCCTGTTATCAGTTGTGAAGAGGATTCTAACTGACAGAATATTTCAGCATTTGGATAGACAAGGACTGATCTGGCTCTATACAAAGGAAGTCATGTTTCACACATTCATTAAAAATTATTTGAAGAGGTAAGCACAAGATTGGTGAGGACAGGGTAGTGGAAGTTGTCTATAAAGACATAAGCATGGCTTTCAGAAAGATCCTGTGAGAAAGGCTGTCTGCAACGTCCAATTGCATGTGATTTAGTGAGAGCTAGATGTTGGCAACACCTCTGCATATGATATAATTGTAGGTGCTATTGTAGACTGTGAAGAAGGTTACCAAAAATTTACTGCAGTATTGTGAACATCTACGTAGTAGCCACTATTATTTTTTGTTCCCCGTTTCCTCTTAAAATTCTACTCTCTAATTTTACACTTCTCTATCCTGGGGCAAAGGACTGTGATGATCCATCTGATCTTTAGTCCTCATGTTTGATAGGTCACTCTCCTATGTTGAGCAAGGGTGGGGATCGAGCTCTTCAAATAACTCAAACCCTCCAGTCCCGTGGTATCCTTGTAGATCTTTGCAGATTAATGTAATCAGTTTTACAGCCAGGCAAACAGAATTGCACACAGTATTCCAAGCGTAGTCTCACCAACAACTTGTCGTGAGTGTTTAACCCAGTTCATATTCAGTAGGTCTGTGCAAGGCACAGATGCACAGAACAACCCTGGGAGAGCAGGTTGTTGCAGAATGTCAAACAGGAGTATGGGAATAAGAGATGGAAGATGGACAATGAGTCACTCCATCATGTCTTCCTTGTGACTTGAATGGAAAAGTTAAACCTCCAGAAGAGTTCAAGGTAAATTTCTTATCATAAGACCATAGGACATAGCAGCAGAATTAGGCAATTCAGACTATTGAATTTGCTCTAAAAATCCATTGTAGCTTATTTATTATCCCTCTCAAACCCATTCTCCTCCTTTTCCCTGTATCCTTTGACACCCTGATTAATCAAGAACTTTAAGTATACCCAATGACATGACCTCCACCCTCCTGCTGAAGAAATTCATCCTCATGTCTGTTCTTAATGGACGTTCTTCATTTCTGAGTCTGTGCCCTCTGGTCCTCGACTCTGCCTCCCCCACCTTTCAGTAAACATCCTGCTCCCATCCACTCTATCCGGACCTTTCAGCATTCAATAGGTTTCAAAGAGATCCCCCTCATTATTTAAACTCCAATGAGTACAGGTCCCGAGCAATCAAACTCTCCTCATCTGTTAACCCATCATTCTGGTGATCATCCCCTGAACCCTCTCTAATGTCAGCAGATCTTTTTTTAGATCAGAGACCCAATTCTGCTCACAATACTTAAAATGCGGTCTGACCAATGCCAATAAAACATCAGCATTACATCGTTACTCTGGTAATCGAGTCCTCTCGAAATGAATGATAACCTTGCCTTTGCCTTCCTCACCACCAACACAACAAGCAAATTAACTGTTAGGGGATCCTGCAAGGCTCTCTGCACCTCTGTGTTTTGAATTTTCTCCCCATTTAGAAAATAGTCCGTACCTTTATTCCTTCTGCCAAAGTGCGTTACCATGCACTTCCCAATATTATATTCAATCTGCAACATATTTACTCATTCCCCAATCTGTCTCATCCTTCTACAGAAACCTTGCTTCCTCAACACTACGTACCTGATGAAGGGTCTTGGCCCGAAACGTTGGCTACTCTTTTCTCATGGATGCTGCCTGACCTGCTGAGTTCTTCCAGCGTTGTGTGCGTATTCTTTGATCCACAGCATCTGCAGTTGTATTTTTGTGTTTTTAATCAACACTAGTTACCCCTCCACCTATCTTCAAATCATTCACAAACTTGGCCACACTGCAGTTAAAATCTTCATCCAAATATTGACATACAGCATGAGAAGAAGCAGTCCCAACATTGATCCCTGCATTATCCCTAAAGTCACCAGCAGCCATCCAGAAAAGATCTGCTTTATTCCCACTGTTTGTCTCCTGCCAGTCAACCAATCTTCTATTCATGCTCGTACCTTTTGCATAATATCATGGGCTCTTATTTTGTTAAGGAGGCTCGTGTGCAGCACATTGTTAAAGACCTTCTGAAATTCCAAATAAACTGTCTCCATTGACTCTCCTTTGTCTATCCTGTCTGTTATTTACTTTAAAAATTCCAACAGATTTGTCCGGCAAGATTTCCTCTTCAGGAAACTATGCTGACTTTGGCCTATTTTATCATGTGCCTACAAGTACCCCAAAACATCATCCTTCAAGATAGACACCAACATCTTTCCAACCACTGAGTCAGGCTAAATGACCTAAAGCTTCCTTTCTTCTGCCTTTCTCCATTCTGAAAGACTGGAGTGGTATTTCCAGTTTTCCAGTTTTCAGGATTCAAATGATTCTTGAAAGATCATTTCTAGTACCTTCGCAATCTCTTAAGTTATGTCTTTTAGAACCCTGAGGTATAGCTCATCTGGTATATGTGACTTATCTAACAATACACTTTTCAGCTTCCCAAACACCTTCTCCATACTAATAGGAATGACACTGATTTCTGCTCCAGATACTCCTGCATTTCCGGCATTCTGCCAGTGTCTTCTACTGTGACAACTGATGTAAAATATTTATGAAGCTCTCCGCCATTTCTTTGTCCCCCATCACTAACTCTTCATCATTATATTCCAGTAGTCCAATGTTTGTCTCTCTTTTATTCCTTATATACTGTATCTGAAGAAAAGCATTTTTTCCATCTTTTATATTATTAGCTAGCCTTCTTTCATATCTCATCCTTTCTCTCAATCATCCAACTTCACATTTGCTTTTGCTTTATTATATGCCCTTTCCATTGCTTTCATGCAGTACTTAACTTGTGATGTCAGGACAGTTGCCTAGCCAATTGAGAACAACTACTTCTGTGGGGCATATCTATCCTGCTCTTTATGAACTATTCCCAGAAATTTCTGCCACCTCTGTTCTGCCGTCTCCCCATCAGTATTCCCCCTCCAATCCACCTGGGCAATCTCCTCTCTCACGCTCATTTATTGCATTGCAATACTGATACATGTGACTTATGCCTCTCTCAGACTATGGTATGAATTTTAATATGATCACTACCTTCTCAGGGTTCCTTTCCATTAAGTTCCCGAATAAAATCTGGGTTATTACACAACACCCAATCTACGATATCCTTTCCCTAAGTATACTTAAGCAGCAGCTGCTTGAAAAAAACATTTCATAGGCATTCAACAATTCCTTCTCTTGTGACCCTGATGAAGGGAAAGGTAAACTTGGGTAGAGAGATAGGTAGATGGGGGAATGGATTAAGGGGTATGATTAGCTTATGAACAATTATCTTATATGTGCCTTATGTTACTGAGCAGTCAGAAATAAACTCTACCCGGCAACAGGTGACACACTAGGCTTTGTTCTCAAAAAGCACTAAGCATAACTAAATATGGGTATAGAATGATTGAAGGGGCATCTCAAGGCATAACTAAATATGGGACAGAACGTCCGAGAGAAGGGGGAAGTGTCAGGGGGAGGTGCCAATATGATGAACTTAGATTGTATCCAGGCTACTCTTGGCAGAAATAACTATAACTAGCATGTCATGATTTTACACCTCATTGTATCTTAGCATGTGATCAAAACCACTCTAAAACTGTATTAACTCATGTAATTATAATATTTCCTGTAATGATCAATGTAATAAATTGTGTGGAATTGTGTTCTGGGGAGAGCAATGTCCAGACTATCTCTTTGGGAGATCAGTCTGTAACTCCCCCCATAGCATGCTATGAATAAAGAGTGAAGTTTGATGAAGTATCGCTTGTTTTATGGTTTTATTGAATTCGTGGTGCCTCGCGCTATTGCATCGGGTCGATCCGCCTTTGACAACCCGATGCTAATTTGATTTTCTCAATCCCTTTGCATATTGAAGTGTCCCATTATAATTGCATCATTAACCACATTATCTGCCCTTTCCAGCTCCCTTCGCAATCTGAAGCCCACATTTTGGCTACTATTGGGAGGCCTATATTTGATTCCCATAATAGTTTTTCTTTACACTTGCAGTTTCTTAACTTCACCCACAAAGATTAAACATTCTCTGACCTCTTCCTAAAGTGTAATTCCATCTCTTACCAATAGAGCCACACGACCGCCTATGCCTACCTAACGCTCCTTTCGATACAAAGTATATCCTGAGATGTTTAGCTCCCAACTATGGCCTTCTGTCAGCCATGACTCAGTGATGCACACAGAATTATATCAACCAATCTCTCATTGCTCCTTGAGCTCATCCACCTTATTCCGAATGTTATGTGCATTTAAATTCAGCACTTTCAGTGCTTCGCCCTTATGAATTTTGGCTCTGTGGTACAACTTACTTCTTTGCTCTATCTACTGTTGCATCCAATAATTGGCTTGTCATTCATGTAATACATTCATATTACATATTATGTCATCTGCTTGTAAACCTCCTGGCTTATCCTCAGCTCTATCATACTGCATCCCATCCCCCTGACGTATTAGTTTAAACCACTCCCAACAACTCTAGCAAAGTATCCCACAAGGCTATCGGTCGCCCTCGAATTCAAATACAACCTGTCTCCTTTGTGCAAGTCCCACCTGCCCCAGAAGAAGTCCCAGTGATCCAGGAATCTGAATCCCTGTCCCCTGCTCCAATTCTTCAGCCACACATTTATACGCACCTCATTCTATCCCTTTCCTCACTGTGATGTGGCACGAGAGGCAATCCCGAGATTATCATCCCCGAGATCTTGCTTCTCAGCTTCCTTCCTAACTCCCTGCATTCTGTTTTCAGGAACTCCTCCCTTTTTCTGCCTGTGTTGTTGCTACCACAGCTTATGGCTGCTCACCCTCCCATTTCAGAATATTGTGGATGCATTCAGAAATATATGGGACCCTGGCTGCTGGGAGACAAACTATCGTCTGTGTTTCCTTTTTACATCCATGAAATTACCTATTTGTCCCCCACTAAATAGTTCCCTACTACTGCTGTCATCCTCTTCGATTCCTGAGCCACAGGGCCAGACTCAGTGCCAGAGGCACAGACGTTGTTGGTTCCTCCAGGTACGTAGTTCCACCCAACACTACTCAAATTGAGTAATAATTGTGTGTATGATATATACAAATTCAATTGTTTATTTAATTATCCATCTGTTTGTCTATATTTATTCCTTTATTGACTGATTGATTGGGATACAGCACGTAAAATAAAAGGCCCTTTCGCCCTTTGAGCTGCGTGCCAAACAACCCCCGATTTAATCCTAGCCGAACAATGACCAGTTAACCCTCCAACCAGTAGGCATTTGGACTGTGGGTAAACTAGAGCACACGGAGGAAAGCTGAGGGGTCAAGGTGTGATCGTACAAACTCCTTACAGACAATGACTGGAATTGAGCCTGGGTCACTGGTACTGTACAGCATTATGCCAGCCACTAAGCTACCATACCACCTTATGGCTTTGTGGCAAAGTCTGCAGAGGATAGGAGGATAGGTGGAGGGGAATGTATTGCTGAAGAAGCAATGCAATTGCAGCAAGATTTAGACAAATTGTAAGAATGGGCAAAAAAGAAGCAGATTCAATACAATATTGTGAAATGTATGATAATGTATTTTGGTAAAATGAACAAAAGTGCAAACTATTATCTAAATGGAGAGAAAATTCAAACATCAGAGGTGTAAAGGAACTCAGGAGTCCTCCTGCAAGACATCCAGAAAATTGATTTACAGGTTGAGTCTGTGGTAAAGGAGGCAAATACAATGTTGGCATTCATTTCAGGGGAAATAGAATATAAAAACAAAGAGATAATGCTGAGGCTTTATATGACACTGGCCAGGCTGCAGTCGGAGTATTGGTCGCCATATCTCAGAAAGGATGGGTTGTCATTGGAGAGAGTCCAGAGGGGGTTCACGAGGATGATTCTGGAAATGAAGGGGTTAACATATAAGGTGTGTTTGGCAGCTTTGGGCATGTGCTCACTGGAATTTAGAAGAATGCATGGGCACCTCTTTGAAATGTACTGAATGTTGAAAGGGCGAGATAGGGTGGATGTGGAGGATGTTTCCTGTGATGGGGTTGCCCAGAACTAGAGGGCACAACCTCAAATTTGAGAGGCAACTCTATAGAACAGACATAAGGAGGATTTCTTTTAGCCAGAGAGTAGTGAATCTGTTGAATGCTCTGCCATTGATTGTGGTGGAGACCGTGACTGTGGGTTGCAGCTGTATAAAACTCTAGCTGGCCACACTTGGTACTGTGTCCAGTTCTGGTCGCCTCACTATAGGAAGGATGTGAAAGCATTGGAAAGGGTACAGAGGAGATTTACCAGGATGCTGCCTGGTTTAGAGAGTATGGATTATGATCAGAGATTAAGGGAGCTAGGGCTTTACTCTTTGGAGTGGAGGATGAGAGGAGACATGGTAGAGGTGTACAAGATATTAAGAGGAATTGACAAAGTGGACAGCCAGCGCCTCTTCCCCAGGGCACCACTGCTCAGTACAAGAGGACAAGGCTTTAAGGTAAGGTGAGGGAAGTTCAAGGGGGATAATAGAGGAAGGTTTTTCACTCAGAGAGTGGTTGGTGCGTGGAATGCACTGCCTGAGTTAGTGGTGGATGCAGATACATTAGTGAACTTTAAGAGACTACGAGACAGGTATATGGAGGAATTTAAGGTGGGGGGTTATATGGGAGTCCGAAGGGCCTGTAATGTGCTGTACTATTCTATGTTCTATATATATTTAAAGTGAAAATTCATAGTTTCCTGTTTGGTCAGGGCATCCAAGTTATGGAAAGAAGGCAGCTGTATGAAGTTGAGTGGAATCCAGGATCAGCCATGATGAATGGCCTAATTCTACTCCTTTGTCTTATCACCTACTGTTTCTGATCTTGAAGGGAATGACTCTGGAACGGTCCCTAGGCGCAGCGATGTTAAAAGGAGATGTTGCACAGGCCTGGAACGGTGAGGTTTTAATGCCGATGGGTGGACAGTTGCAAGGTGCCCGGTGACTGCTGGGCAGGCAGAAACTATTTCCCCATGGTAAGGGGTTCCGGGGCAGAGTCTGACAATCAACAGAGGGCCTACGTGGTGTGAAATTGGTTAAGAAATCTGGACACAGCCCTTCGAACTCACTCATGTCAAAGCACCTCAGATTTATAAGGCACAAAAACAACTCGGCAGTTGTTCCTACCCATTTACCGTTGAAGTATCCTTTAAACACAGTAACTGTACTCAACTGCACCACTTCCTCTGGCTGCTCTAACACCCTCTGTTTGAAACTATGTCCCTCAGTCAGCTTTAAAAGGGAAGCTTTCTCAAAAAGAAAGTGGATGTGCTGGAATTTTTGGAAAGCATCAAGTTGAATAAGTCTCCGGGATCAGATGAGATGTACCCCAGGCTATTGTGGGATTCAAGGGAGGAGATTGCTGAGCCTCTGGGGATGATCTTTGCATCATCAATGGGGACGGGAGGGGTTCCAGATGATTGGAGGGTTGCGGAAGTTGTTTCCTTATTCAAAAAAGGGAGTAGAGATAGCCCAGGAAATTATAGACCAGTGAGTCTTACCTCAGTGGTTGGTAAGTTGATGGAGAAGATCCTGAGAGGCAGTATTTATGAACATTTGGTGAGGTATAATATGATTAGAAATAGTCAGCATGGCTTTGTCAAGCGTGGGTCATGCCTTACGAGCCTGATTGAATTTCTTGAGCATGTGACAAACACATTGATGAAGGAAGAGCAGTAGATGTAGTGTATATGGATTTCAGCAAGGCATTTGATAAGGTACCCCATGCAAGGCTTATTCACAAAGTAAGGAGGCATGGGATCCAAGGGGACATTGATTTGTGGACCCAGAACTGCCTTGCTGGCAGAAGGCAAAGAATGGTTGTAGCTGGGTCATAATCTGCATGGAGGTCAGTCACCAGTGATGTGCCTCAGGGATCTGTTCTGGAAGCCTTACTCTTTATGATCTTTATAAATGACCTGGATGAGGATGTGGAGGGATGGGTTAGTAAATTTGCTGATGACACAAAGGTTGGGTGTGTTGTGGATAGTGTGGAGGGCTGTCAGAGGTTACAGCGGTACATTGATGGGATGCAAAACTGGGCTGAGAAGTGGCAGATGGAGTTCAACTCAGATAAGTGTGAAGTGGTTCATTTTGGTAGGTCAAATATGATGGCAGAATATAGTATTAATGGTAATAATGGTAAGACTCTTGGCAGTGTGGAGAATCAGAGGAATCTTGTGGTCCGAGTCAATAGGACGCTCAAAGCAGCTGCGCAGGTTGACTCTGTGGTTAAGAAGGCATATGGTGTATTGGCCTTCATCAATCGTGGAAATGAATTTAAGAGCCAAGAGGTAATGTTGCAGCTATATAGGACCCTGCTCAGACTCCACTTGGAGTACTGTGCTCAGTTCTGATCACCTCACTACAGGAAGGATGTGGAAACCATAGAAAAGGTGCCAAGGAGATATACAAGGACATTGCCTGGATTGGGGAGCATGCCTTATGAAAACAGGTTTTGTGAACTTGGCCTTTTCTCCTTGGAGTGAAGGAGGATGAGAGGTGACCTGATAGAGGTGTATAAGATGATGAGATGCTTTTTCCCAGGGCTGAAATGGCTAACATGAGAAGACACATTTTTAGGTGCTTGGAAGTAGGTAGAGAAGGGATGTCAGGGGCATTATTTTATGCAGAGAGTGGTGAGTGCATGGAATAGGTTGCCGGCAACGGTGATGGAGGAAGATACCATAGGGTCTTTTAAGAGACTTTTGGATAGGTACATCGATGTTAGAAAAATAGAGGGCTGAGGGTAACCATTATAATTTCTAAGGTAGGGACATGTTCGGCACAACTTTGTGGACCGATGGGCCTATATTGTGCTGTAGGTTTTCTGTGTTTCTAAATCTTTTCCCCTCTCTCCTTAAACCTGTGCCCTGGAAGCTGCAGACTCCCAAATCTTGAGGAGAAAGAATGCAACAATTGACTATCGCCAGGCCCTATCATGAAGCTACTATCAACCTCTGGAGGGCGAGCAGCAGCGTTCCGGGGAAGAAAGCTCCAGCCTATCCACTAGCAGCCGTGCCTCCGGTTTTCACTCTATGACCTACCCATCAATCCCAGCTTTCTGTCAACTGACACTCGTGGCTTGGTGTCCTGATATGGACATTGTACGGTAGGAGGGATTACTTTAATTCGACGTTTAATTGCGTGTATGATTAGTTCGGCACAACATGTTTGGTCAATTCCGTGGTCTGAAATTTCCATTGGGGTTTATTGCAGTGACGCTTTCAACCACACGATGGAGATGGCGAGCGTTGCAAATGTTCGTACTGTTCCGTGGCGCAATACCCCCGTCTACTGTTGGATACCGGTACTACCCGTAGTAAGTGCGAAGGTGCAGCGGAGAACTGCTGAGCGGACACACAAAGTACCTGTACACTTCAGATACTGGGGTCAAAGCAACATGTACAACACGCTGGAGTTCGGGCAGCATCCGTGGAAACGAACAGTCAACCTGTACACTTCAGATACTGGGGTCAAAGCAACATGTACAACACGCTGGAGTTCGGGCAGCATCCGTGGAAACGAACAGTCAACGTTTCGGGTCGAAGCGTCCTGACGAAGGCTGAACTCAGCACATCAGACAGCATCTACGGAAATGAATAAACAGTCGACATTTCAGGTGGAGACTCTTCATCATTCCAAACTCTGCCCTCTTAACAACTTGCTGCACATTTACGTTGGTGTCCATCGATCGAGGACAAAACAGCCTGACTGACTGACTTTCCAATCCTCCCTCTAGACTTTCAGTCCTTCTACCAGGACTGTAATAGTGTGGAATATGCACCACCTTCAAAGTAACGGCAAATAACCAATAACACCCCCAGACCCAGGACGGCTCTCCGCTAAGAGCTGCATGGAGATAGAACAACAACTCCAGTGGGACGAGGCTGCCTTTCGTTTCCTTGCCACCAAGATCTGGAAAGGAATTCAGTCGACTTCGATAAACCTGCTCCACAGTACATGAATCTGGGTGTAAACTGTTAACAGGCGTGTACACTGATACAGACATCAGCTATTTCTATAGGAGTCTCGTGGAGAAAGAAGATACGATCTCCACAGGTATCATGGAAGTGTTCCAGACCGTTGGGCACCACCGGGGATAAATTGCATCGTAGATGAGTGAACGGTAGTGTGGGAATCAAGGTCAATAATTCCCTGAAAGGGACGTCACAAGTAGAGAGGGTTGTAAAGAAAGCTTTTGGCATATTGACCTTCATAGATAAATGTATTCAGTACAGGAGATGTTGAAGATGTTGTTATGTTGAAGTTGTATAAGACATTGGTGAGGCCGAATCTGGAGTATTGGGTGCATTTTGGTTACCTATCTATAGGGAAGATAGAAACAAGGTTGAAAGAGTATAGAGAAAATTTACAATGTTGTTGCCGGGTCTGGAGAACCTGAATGATAAGGATAGATTGAATAGGTTAGGACAGGGGTCAGCAACCTTTACCACTGAAAGAGCCACTTGGACCCGTTTCCCACAGAAAAGAAAACACTGGGAGCCGCAAAACCCGTTTGACATTTAAAATGAAATAACACTGCATACAACGGTTTTTTTTGCCTTTATGCTATGTATAAACAAACTATAATGTGTTGCATTTATGAAATTGATGAACTCCTGCAGAGAAAACAAAATTACATTTCTGCATGCAACAAAAACATTTTGAACTCCGAAAAAAAAGACGTTGGGTTGAAGGTTACTTTTAAGTAAAATACTCAATGTCTATTTGAGTTCTTCTTGTATTTATGAAAAACGCTGAACTTAAATTTTCCACCAGCAGCAAACCAAAAATAACGTCAGCCAGCTGTCAACCTGAAAAATAAAAGGACTATTTCACTGAACAATGAAAAAATATGAATATTCCTAAAATAATAGGCAATTAAAATATGTATCATACTTGGTTAATGGGATTTCTGCTCCTGGACCTCAGCGCACAGCATCTGCACATCAGGGCTGTATGACGTCACCTTCATCTTTACACAGGATCGCAAGCTGTCATCTGTGAGGCGTGCACGATGTTTGTTTTTAATAAAGTTCATGTTGGAGAACACCTGCTCACATACATATGTGGATCCAAAGATCGACAGGACTCCAAGCGCATACTTTTTAATGTTTACATAAATGTCGGGGATAGCATTCCATGTTTCGAACACAAGTTTGTCCGGTTTAGGGAGGTTTTCAATATCACTCCATTTGTGATTCTGAGTACGAACGGCCTTCTGACGGGCAACATCTTCAAGGTCTGCTGTCAAACGTCTAAACTTGGACACCCATATGTGTTTGTCGGCTATTTCGGCCAGTTCCATCTCAAGATCAGGTTTACTCACAACTGCCAATGCAGTCGTATTCAGTAGAGATGAATCGATGCTTGGGGGAGTGACCGGGAAGGATAATGTGTTTTTTTCCTCTCTGAACTCACAGAAGCGTTTCCCAAACGATGTTTGCATTGCGATGATTGCAGAATGTAAATACTCCGAACTTATCATGTCGTGACCTTGTTTGAACTCTCTCAAATTGGGGAAGTGAGACAAAGTGCCTTTCTGTCAATCTCTGGCAAGCACTGTCAACTTGCGCTCGAATGCCAAAACTCCTCCAACATGTGTAGGGCTGTACGTCCTTTCCCCTGAAGAGCTGTGTTCAGGTGCGCTGTCATGTCTACCATGAAGTGTAGCTTTTCCAGCCCTTTGCTGCCCAGGAAAGTTTTCACTTCTTCCAGACACGCGACAAAGCGTTTCAGCACCTCCCCTCTGGACAGCCCCCGGACTTTGTTGTGCAGCAGGAGATCAGAATATGCGCTTTCCAGCTCGTCCAGTAACAAACGGAATTGACGGTGATTTAAACTTTTTGCCATTATTTTATTGACAATCTGAATGACAACATCCATTACTTCTGTGCATTCCGGAGGAAATGTTTGAGCGCACAGTGCCTCTTGGTGCAAGATGCAGTGAAAAATCAGCAGCTTTCTGTCCAGCGACTTCTGCAGTAAAGCCACAATTCCCTTGTGCGTTCCCGTCATATTCGGTGCCCCCATCAGTAGCTACTGACACCAGGTGGGTAGTCTTTATTCCTTTGGCTCTTAAACAATTCAAGACAGCCTCACAGATCAGATGTCCTCCGCCCGTGTTTGGCCTTTTAGAGGTATCAACTCAATCAGTTCTTCCTGTGGCCCGGCAGAGTTTACATACCGGCAGAACAGCGCTATTTGTTCAATATCACCTTTGTCTTTAGACTCGTCACAGGCAATCGAGTAGGCCACAGCTGAATTGATGTCTTTAATTTGCTGTCTTTTGATGTCTTCTGCCATTTTTATGGTTCTGTCTTTGACAGTCTTTGCAGAGAGGGGCATATCCCTGATTTTCTGCACAATTTCACTCTTGTTTTTAAAGTCCGTGAATAGATGTTCTGAAATCTTAATGAAAGATTCTTTTATATATTCACCATCTGTAAACTGCTTCCCGTGCCTGACTATTTCCTGAGCGGCAATATAACTAGCGTATGTCGTTTGTTTTCCGGACTTCATCCATTGCTTGAAATGATTTTTGCTCAGATCAACCTTCCGCATCAGTTCCGAGACGGCTTTTTTTCTCTCATCTCCATCCGGATATTTTTGAACAAAGGCTGCGTGTTTATTCTAGAAATGCTTTGCAACATTTGACTTTTTGTTGTTTGCTAGTTTCTCATTGCATATTAAGCATACCGGTAAACCAGTCTCGTCAACAGTGAAAGCAAATGAATCTGTCCACGTATCATTAAACGTTCTGTTTTCTTCAGTCACTTTTCTTTTTTTAGAATTCTCCATAGTTGGACTACCTTGGATCGAAAAATTAAAGAAATCGCGCACTGACGGGTGTCAGGTATTGGCAGTGGTGACGTATATTAATAGCGATAAAAACACGTTGTAGCGGTGTGCTCACGCAGTCAGTAAACTGCAGTCGAATAACTTTATTCAAACTAAACAGCCTTGCTTTTAAGCCTCCCTCAACCTGGCCCCCATGGGTGCGGATGCTGCAAAAGACCAATTATTTCCCAAAGCAACAGGGAGCCGCAGCACAGAGGTAAAAGAGGCGCATGTGGCTCCGGAGCCGCGGGTTGCCGACCCCCGGGTTAGGACCAGTGATCAAGGTTGGTGCAGTTCCCATACCAGGCGGTGAATCAGCCAGTTAGGATGCTTTCAATGGTGCCCATGTAGAGGGTCACGAGGATTTGGGGGCCCATGCCGAACTACATCAGTGGCCTGAGGTGGCAGAGACGCTGTTGAGCTTTTTTGCCACACCACCAGTGTGTACAGTCCAGGTGAGATCATCAGATATACTGAGAATCTTGAAACCACTCACCATTTCAGCTGCAGTCCTATTGATGTTGATTGGCCAAACCTTTCTCTGTTCCTCCTGTAATTCACAATCAGCTCTTTTGTTTTTTGGGCATTCAGGGAGAGATTGTTATCCTGGCAGCACTGTATCAGGGTGTCAACATCTCCTCTATAAACTGTCTCATTGCCGTTAGAAATAAGGTGAGTCAAGGTCATGTCATCAGCAGATTGGAGCTGTTTGGGTCAGTACAGTCGTGGGTGTAAAGGGAGCAGAGAAGGGGACACAGAACACAACCCTGGGGGCACCTGTGTTCAGGATCAGAGATTTCCAGCATCTGAAGAATCTCTTGGGTTGTTGATACAACTCTTCCTTCCTCTACCCACGTTTTTCCCTGGAGGGGAACTCTCAGTAGTACAAACTTCCATCCGTTGTCAGCTTAACATCTACAATGTTAGAACAATCTAGCATCCACAAATACATTAAGATGCCAGACTAAAACACATTTGCGTAACAACTTCCACGCTCTCTGGACGTTCTTTCATCCCCCTCTCCCATTGGACAGAGGATACAAACACCTGAAAGCGCGTACCACCAGGCTGAAGGAGAGATTCTATGCCGCTGTTGATCAGTCCCCTAGTCTGATCAGATGCACTCTTCACATCACAATTTACCTCATTATGTCCTCACACCTTCCTGTCTACCTGCTCTATCTCTGTATCTGTTACACTTCATTCTGCATTCTGTTATTGTTTTACGTTGTACTACCCCAATGTATGGGGTGTCAGTGGGGGGGGGGGGGTAAAAAGGTTTGAGTCCATTCTGCAGTAGTTCAATTACCTCTGGTCCCCAACAGATTCTCAACTCTCACCCGTGACTCCAAGTAGGTGTTTGCATGGCGGCCATGCCATGGTTACGCCGCATTGACAGGTGGGCTAAGCCAGGGCAGGCAGCGGACCTCATACCCAGGTGAGAAATGACTGGCCTGTCCTAGCTGAGAAGGCAGCTCAGGCGGACTGAGCGGATGAGATCAACAGTGACACTCAACAGCCGGGAAGGCGGCTCTGCAATGCTTCGAGGAGAGTGAAGTGCGTGATAAGGCACAGAAGTAGTCATGGGCCTCAGTTGTAATGACTAATCTTACCGCCGGACCTGGACTTCTGAGGTCAGGAGAGGGGATCAGACTTTCCCGTTTACAAACTCTCCCGCACAGGTTTCTTAGTGCAGTTCATATCATTTAAGATCTTCACAAATCTGTCATATTCAGGATAAGACAGACAGCCAATCAATTTATCACCTCAATGTACTTTTGTAAGGAATTACTTTGTATTAACGGTATGATGGCTTTTCACTGTACTTCAGTACATGTGAAAATAATAAAATGAAATCTAAGGAAATGAACAAACGGTCGATGTTTCTTGTCGAGACCCTTCATCAGGAGTGGAAATGAAAGGACAAGATGCCCTAATTAAAAGCTGCGGGATGGGGGAAGGTAGCCTTGCTGGGAGGTGATAGGTAACAGCTAAGTGGGAAAGGTAAAAGGCTGGAGAAGAAGGAATCTGATAGGAGAGGAGAATGAACATGGGAGAAAGAGAAGGAGGAGGGGCACCCTGGGGTGTGATAGGCAGGTGAGAAGATGTAAGGGGCCAGAGTGGGGAATAGAAAAAGAGGGAAGGGGGAGGGAAATGTGGAAGGAGAAATCGATGTTCGTTCATCAAGTTTGAGGCTACCCAAACGAAATATGAGATGTTGCTCTTCCATTTTGGCAGTGGCCTCATTGTGGAGCAAGAGAAACCATGGACAGAGATGTTGGAATGGGAATGAGAATTGCAAATAAAATGGTTGGGATCAGGAAATTCCACTTTTGGCGAATAGAGCGGAGGTGCTCGACAAAGCGGGCCCCCAATTTACAATAAATCTCACCAATGTAGAGGAGCACCGGATACAACAGACCACCCCAGCAGAATCGCCGGTGAAGTGTTGCCTCACCTGGAAGGATTAGTTTGGGCCCTGAAAAGAAGTGAGGGGCAGGTGAATGTGCAGGTGGAACACTTTGGCCACTTACAGGAATAAATACTAGGAGGGGGATTACTGGGGAAGGACAAACGGACAAGGAATTCATGGAGGGCAGCGAGACCTGTGAAAAGCAGAGAGCTGGGTAGGGGGAGGGAAAGTTGTGTCTGCTGGTAGGATCCCATAGAAGATGGTGGAATTTGCAGTGAATTATGAGCTGGATGCGGGAGCTCATGGAGTACGTAATAACAAGAGGATCTCTGTCACTGTTAATGCAGCAGGAAGAAGGGGTAAGTGCAGATATCTGGGGAATGGAGGAGATCCGGACAAGGGCAGCATCAACAGTGGAAGAAGAGAAACCCCGTTCTTTGAAGAAGGAAGACACCTCTGATGTCTGCTGAATAAACAAATGTTTTTGTTCAGGTAATATACCTCATCATCTACCTGTTTAACCATTTAATCTTTTTTAAAATCTTCCTGCATTACCATCAATTCATTAGAGATTCCACTTACTCACATGAGGAGCAAACTTACAGTGCCTGATTAACTTGCCAGCCGGCACGTTTTTGGGATATGGCAGGAAACCGGAGGACCCAGGGGGAGACCAAATCACATGGTGACATGGTGCACGTTCCAACTCCATATAGGCAGGGGTCAGGATTGATCCCTGTGAGGAAACAGGTTTAATACCTGCACCAAATATGCCTCCCCTTAGCCAGACGCCAAAGCAGCATGAACAATTAGAAATGCAGATTAGTCAATGGGTTTTACTCTGAGGGGATCAGAAAACGAAGAGGTGCAACACACATAAAATGCTGGAGGAAATTGGCAGGTCAGGCAGCATCTTTGGAAATGAATAAAAAGTTGATGTTTAGGGCCGAGACCTTTCTTCAGGACTGGAGGGGAAGGGGGAAGATACCAGAATAGAAAGGTGGAATAGAATTGAGAGGGAAAGGAGGACTAGGTAGAAGGTGATAGGTGCAGTTATGTGTGTGGGAAGGGTAAAGGGCTGGAGAAGAAATTTTCCACACCTTGGAACCCGGGGATGTGGGTTGTACATTGACACGGCCGTTGCCTCACAGTTCCAGAGACATGGGCTCGATCCCGACCTCTGGGGCTGAGTTTGGAGTTTATAGGTTGTTCTTGTAACTGTGTGGCTTTTCCCCCGGGTGTTCCAGTTTCCTCCCACCTTCCGGAACCGCACAGATTGGCGTATTAATTGGTGGAGTTAACCCTTTCCCCGATACAAACTCCACCCCTCAAACTGCAACGAGATTTCTGGGATGCCTAGCTGTAGGAATCCTTGCCTGGAGACACACTGGGGCTTGGTGCAGTCAACACTTAAGTCCCTGTGGGGTGGGAGCACAGTCCAGGGTCCTGCTGCTGTTGGACACTGTGGGGTGTGGTCCAGTGCTTCTGAAACACTCACCCTGTGTACTGTTTAAAGAGGTCGCAGGAGTGACACTGGTGTGCCTTGTAGAGAAATGTATTGATTTGATGAATGAACGAATGTACTATCCGGAGAAACCTCCTCTACATCGGTGGCACCCGACGTACATTGGGGGATCGCTTCATTGGGTACTTGTGCTCCATCCGCCACAACAGGGAAGGATTTCCGAGTGGCCAACCATTTAGTTTCCAATCCTCATTTTGACCATGGCCTCCTCTACTGCCACAATGAGGCAACCCTCAGGTGGAAGAGCAACACCTCAAATTCCATCTAGGTGGCCTCCAACCTGATAAGATGAACATGAATTTCACTTACTTCTGGTATTTTCCACCTCCCCTTTCTCTTCTTCCATTCATCATGATTCCACTCTTATCTCTTCATCTCTGTATCGCCTCACTCTGGTGCTCCTCCTCCTACACTTGCTCCCAAGGTCCACTCTCCTCTCCTGCCACCTTCCTCCTTCTTCAGCTATGTATTGTCTGCACCCAGCTTCTCATTCATCACCTGCCCTCCTCCCACTTGCCTTCCCCCTCACCCGGCTTCACTTATCACCTTCCAGCGTGTACTCCTTCCTCTCCCCCACCTTATTATTCCAGCTTCTTCCCCCTCCCTTTACTGTCCTGATGAAGTGTCAATCATTTGTTCCCCTCCCCTGAGGCTGACGTCTTCAAGCATTTTATAAGTGTTACTCTGGATTTCCGACATCTGTAAAATCTCTGTTTGTGATGTAATGGCCATACCTTATTTCCTGATCACATTTTCACAAAAAAAATTTAATTTTTGCACTAAAATGAGAAAATCAAGATGCATACTGTGATAAATGTCAGCTTCTATTGGACAGTCATCCAACTTGGTGAAGACAGACTTTGTTTAGTCTTTATCATGCTCATCCTCCAGTGTCTGGAGATGTCCGTAGGGGAATGCAGCTCACTAGCACATCCTGAGGGGCAAGAATGTGTTACGAAACACACTAATGCTCTGTGGGTAAGAGCAGAGTCTCTGGTCGTGCACCACTGGGCTGTGTCCTTTGGTGCTTCCTGGTTGTAGGGAGTTGAGGAGGAAACAGGACTGGCGGCATTCCTAGGGCAGAAATGGCGAAGACGAGAGTGGGAGGACAATTTTAAGGTGATTGGTGGAAAGTATAGGGTGTAATGTTCCCTCTAAGGTTTGCACGTGTACACATCTTGTAATATTAGTGCACAAAACTTTGTCACTCTCGGCCTTGTTGGCATGTTAAGTATTTTTCATGATCGTACATGACCACATTTCCTTTTCCGGTTTCTGATGCGGGCAGTTCTGACAACACGGAATTTGTGATGATTTTTTTGCAGATATTAGATCGGGCTTATTTATATTGTTTTTATTGAAGAAATTATTCAGTGCGCACGTGTTGTTGTTATTGGGCAAAAAATTGCACAGCACGGGATTTTTGCACAGTGCTCATTACAAATTAGAGGGAACGTTGTGTGTGGGTGGAGTATTTGCTCACGGGTGTGTGAAGCATCTAGTGCAGTAGTGTAGTAGTGCTTGTAGTTAGTGCACGCTGCATGCTGTATGCCGCATTTTGCATCTTGCTACTCTTGGCTTACAGCTATTGCTGCTGACTAGCCTTCTTAACAGAGGGTGAAGAGAGGAGCCAAGTGTGTAAGCCTGCAGCCAGTACGGAGTCTCTCAACCACCAAGACTCCTGCAGTGCCTCCTCAGGGCCACATGTGGAAACTGTGTAACTTACAGTCCCAGGGTAAACTACAGGGGTTCTCAGAGCAGCAGTGGGCCCCACAGATGTGGTGTGCAGGCCCACCACTGTGCGGACACACCTTGGCACCCATCAACCACTGTCCCAGTTATGGACAAATAGCCCCATTGCCTTGTGGTAATTCTGTTGAGACAAGGCTAAGGGAGCACACACTGACAGAAAAGCAATACACTGGCGGTGCACAATAGGCGATCCTTAACAGACCAAGGACCCGACAGCCTCCTACAGCCAAGATGTGGGACCGGTTGTCCTGGGTTCACCCTTCCCATCGGGGTCTACCTCATCATGGTTAAGATAGTGCTGCGGGGGATGGCCACTTTAATATCTTCCTTGCGCAGGTCCCAACCTCTGACCACGGTAAACAAGGGAAGATCTGGGGAAGACAGAGTCAAGAGAATGTCAAAGAGGGAACATTGACAGGGGGAACGTTCATTACAATGAGAGTGGTGGGTGGGTGGAATGCCCTGCCCAGTCAGGTGGGAGCCCCAGATGCATTTAAGAATCACTCAGATAGGTAAATAGATGACAGAAAAATGGAGGACTACACGGCAGGGAAGGGATTGATTGATCTTGGAGTTGATTAAAAGATCGGAATAAGATGAGAGGAGTAGCAAGGTCGTTTCACGTCAGAAGAGCTTAGACGGGGAGCTTAACAGTTCTACCTAGAATCTGTCAGAATCGAGGCACTTAGAAAGAATATCTTCAGTAAGTTCCGGATTTCTCCACACGCAAGGCTGCAGGTTTGAAAAAGAATGATGTGGAGAAGAGGATGACAACTTGGACCCAGAATTAAAGGCTGCTCCTCCAGAAAGGAGGTAGTGACACTGACTTGCCAATAGAGGGCAGTGTTGACAGAAAATTAAGCTGCCGGAAAGTGTCTCACCTCCCCCACAGTCATTCTCACACCACCAACCTTAAGAGAGGAGCCAGGCCACAAGATATCGAATAGTGCTCATAATCTTTTCAAAACAGAGAATTGACAGCTAAACCAGCGCTTGATTCAAGCCATTCCCATCTAACAAGCTAAAACAATATTTTGCCTGCATCCAACTTTCATTGAAACGTGCTTAGCAAGTGTTGGTGACGGAAGCCAGGGACACGAGTCTGTCCAGACCTGGTGCAGATTTCTACACTGTGATTCTAGTTACGATCCCGGGCAGAATGGAACAGCATGAACAGATCTGAACTTCCATATTAGGCTCAAGATCTCCGACCTGATTACATTGATTTACAGAACTGGACCGGGGGTGGAGCTTAAAAGCAAGGAAAAGCTGAGTTGCAACTTTGGGAAAGGCTACACTCGTATGCAACTTTCATCCAGTCAGTTAGGGTGGAAAGGTCTACACTGGAGGCACTTGGGAGAAGGTTGCCCCAGGCTGATTCCTGGGATGAAGAGGTGGTTTTCATTCAGCAGGTAGGGCCTGAACGCATAGAAGTCCAGAAAAAAAAAGAGGTGTTCTTAGAGAATCATTTATGCCCTAACAGAGGTTCAGAAGGGCAAGATATTGAGAGAATCTAGAACCAGGGGAATATTTCACAGAGATGAATTAAGACACAAGCATGAAGGAATTTCTTCTCTCAGAGATAGGAATCTTGAATTTTCCTAATAAAGCAGAAAATGCGTGAAACACAGGATGGGTCAGGCAGCACCTAAGCAAAGAGAAACACAGTGAGTTTCAGGTCATGTTGGAAATCGAAAAGAGGAGATAAAACTAGGTTAGCGTCAAGCAATAGGGAGAGAGGGGGAGGAACGGCAGGGGCAAAAGGAGGATTGAGATTGAGGGAGGACATGGTTGCCATGAAATAAGTTGTAAATGAGATCATCTTGACAGACTGCCCTTGGTGAGTGCAAATGTTATCCTGATTAATAACGGGTAACATTTGCCCTCACCAAGTGTCCTCCAACAACCCACTAACCTGATCGTCTTATTCATTGCTGATCCTTCTGACAACTCTGGCCTCACACTTTTGGAGTTATTTCTTTTGTCCTATCCATTCCTCCCCCACTATCCCTGCAATTATAGCGAGGCAAAACTCACCTCTTTCCATAGCAACCTCTCTTTCCAAGTTCTGACAAAGTCTGCTCGACCTGAAACGTTAGTGCTGCTTCTCCCTATTTGCTGCACGACCTGTTGAGTGTTTCCAACATTTTCTGATTTAATTTCATACTTGCTGCATCTGCAGGTTGTTTATTTAGCTTTTTCTTTGCAACTCTCTGCACAGTAAGATGTTGGGCTGAATTATTAAGCTATATCCAGAGCTGAGATGCGGAGCTGAAAGAAAAAGTGAATGCCTGTTTTGCTACAGTCTTCACATTCGAAGATGTCTGCTGTATACTGAACATTGAACGGTGTCAAGGAAGTGAAGTTCGTGTCATGAAAATTACGATTCAGAAGGTGTTCTGTTATCTTAAGGGTCTGAGCGTGGATAAATGTCCTGGACCTGATGGAATGCATCCTCAGGTTCTGAAGGAAGCAATGAGAGGGATTGTGGAGGCACTAACAATGATCTTTCAAGAATCAATAGATTCTGGCATTGTACCAGATGACTGGCAAATCACAAATATTAAAGGGTGGGATGCAGTGGAACAGAAACTATAGACCTGTCAGCCTGACATCAGTGGGTCAGAAGTTTTTGGAATCTATTATTAGGGATGAGATCACGGAGTGCCTGGAGGCAGATGACAAGATAGGCCAAATTCAGCATGGTTTCCTGAAAGGAAGTTCCTGCCTGACAAACTTACTGCAATTATTTGGGAAAGTTACAAGCAGGGTAGACAAAGGAGATGCAGTAGACATGGTGTACCACACTTGAGGTATTGTGTTCTGTTTTGGGCTAGTTATTTGTTACATAGCCCATGGGTATCTTGTGACTGTCTTACGATCATGATGTAATTGTGTTTCTGGTGAGCATGATGTAATGGTCTTATGATGCTGGGGTGATGTAATTTCCTGCCAGTGTGAGGTCACATGATGACAGGTTCCAGCAGGTATAATACGGGAAAGTCTGCTGTGACTTTTGTGGAGTTTTGTGTTGGGTCGTCGTTCAATTCGTCAGGTATTGTGTTATGCTGTGTATTTGGTCTCATGATGCAGTTTTTTTTTAAAGTGGAGTTTTACTTCCTACTGTAAGGTACAGAATCATTGTGCCGGCAGTTTTGCTAATCGCTGCTAGTTTGTTTGATGTATCATTGATTTAATTTTAAAGTCTAAGTGTTGGAGAGTGAAGACTTTACTGAAGTATGGGAACCCGAAGGATCGGGTAAATTTGGTGTTGTCAGTGGTTTACTACAGGATCAAACTTATTAAGTCTTCGTTCAGGAAATAGTGAATTGAATCTGAGATAACCCCCTACCTGTGAGAGTAGAAAATGTTGTGCAGTGTTCATTTGCCAAGAAAAAGGTCAGTTCCTTTAAGTCATTTTTATTTCCCTCATCGTGAATCCTTTGGGCAAAGCATATTTCGGCTGGGGTCAGCCGTAATGTCACGTCGTCGAGGAATTTGTTATTTCAGGAAAGTCTCTCCTAATTGACTGTATAAATCACTTGGACTTTCGTGTTTACCAGGTTTAAGACTGTGTTCGCATTTACCACCTTAAGACAGTGTTCCAGAGTTGCCGTAAGGCAGTTAACTTCCGCTAAAGTTAGTCATTTGTTTACTTTTCATTTTTGTTGAGCAGAGTTTAAATAAACATTTATTTGTTTATAAAAACCTGACTCAGTTCTATATTCATTGTTGCTGGAGACATACCGTAATATATTTTAGAAGGGATATACTTACAGTGTAGATGGTTCAGAGAAAGTTCACGAGAATGATTCCAGGAATGAAAGGGTTACCATATGAGGAATGTCTGGCAGTTCTTGGGCCGTATTCCCTGGAGTTCAGGTGAATGAGTGGGGATGTCATGGAAACAATCCGAATGTTAAAAGGCCTGAACAGATTAGATACCGAAAAGTTATTTCACGTGGTAGGGGATTCTACAACAAGAGGGCACGACTTCAGGATAAAAGCATGTCATTTTAGAACTGAGATGGGGAGAAATTACTTTAGTCAGTGGGTGGTAAATCTGTGGAATTTGTTACCACGAGCGGCTGTGAAGGCCAAGTCATTGGGTGTATTTTCAGCAGAGATAGATAGGTTCTTGATTAGCCAGGACATCAAAGGGTAGGGGTGAATGCAGAGAAGTGGGAATGACTGGAAGAATTGGATCAGCCCATGATTGAATGCCAGAGTAGTTTTCTCTCTTCTGTATCCACTGCCTACCCTAGTACCCATAACACTCTTTTGTATTTGATATAAATGCCTCTATTTCCCCTCTCTGTCCCATCTTTCTTGCCACATTTGGATAATTCTTTCCCAGATTATACACTTAGCCTCTGCTTTGCTGATACTAATGTGCATTTCTATATTTTCGTTCTTTAACGCCCTCTTTGCCAACTCATCCACCCTTTCATTCCCCTTCACCCCAAAATGAGCTGGAAACCATAGAAATTTAACCTGACTCCCTGATTTGCTGCTCTTGTGACTGACTGAAGGACTTCATAACGTACATCTTGCCAGCTGTTTGAGTGAAATGACCCTAAACTTGCTAAAACTGAGGATGAATCTGAGCATATCAACGCTTTGACTAGTCTAGCTTTCTCCACCCATCCACCACCTCCACTGTATACACCACTAACTTATTAGATGTTCTTCTGCTGATTCCAATTGCTTTTGCTGGTATAGGCACCCCAAACCCTGTCACTCCTGTTTCAGGTTGCTTAGCACCTTCCATATAAATCTGAGTATAACCACTATACTTTCCCATCACATGATAGTTAAATGCACTTAGTAAATCAGTTTTATATTTTCCTATCCTTTTTACCTCTAACAAATGCCAGTCTATGTCAGGCCATAGAATCTTCTATGGAGCTAAAACCGGATAAATTACTGAAGGACTTAGCCTTAGATCACCACTAAGAGGAAACTGTGTGGACTTGGTTAAGGCTAGGGCACTGTGCACTAAACATAACATTGAAATTGATAGGGAAACACCAGACAGGACTGTGTGAGGAATGTCAGGAAGAGGATTCAGTAGAACCTGTAGTTCTGAGTTGCAGGAAGTATGAGATACTGAAAGAGATGATGAAAATTAATCTAAGGGAATTGGGGGTGCAGGGATTCACATTAAAAGGGTTACTGGGCATGGGTGAGAGAGCACAGGTCAGGGTACTTTTGGCTTTCCTAAGGGGTACAGGGGTTTTTTATAGGATATGATGGATAAACAGGAATAGGGTACCAGGATGGCCAAAGAAGAAAGGATAAAGTGTAGATTAGAGAATGTGTGTGTGTGTGTGTGTGTGTGTGTGTGTGTGTGTGTGTGTGTGTGTGTGTGTGTGTGTGTGTGTGTGTGTGTGTGTGTGTGTGAATGGATGAAGGGATTGAGAATGTCTATCATCTGATCCACACTCTGGAGCAGAAGGTGGCAGTAATGCACCAATAAGCTGGGTGCCAACCGCTGTAAAACAAGAGGAAGAAGAGAAGTAGAATGGCAGAGCAGACTCGATGGGCTGCATGACCTACTTGTGCTCCTATATCTTATGGTCTTAATTTTGTCTCCCCTTCTGGTAATATTTCGTTTGTTTCAATATTCTGCTTCCTTCCCCGGGTTGTGAGAATGCTGAGCTCTCTTCCACCAGCCAGTTCTCACCAAGTATGAAGAACCAGCAGCGTTATACCGTTTAATTTTTTACCTTGTGCTGTAAATGTATCTAGTACATTGGTATGCAAAACCTTTGTTTCGTTTACCATGTGGGCGGTGGTGGGTAAGGTGGAAACTGGAGATGCAGGGGCTGGTAGCTGACCTCAGACCAAGTCAGGAATCAGAAGGTTGAGCATGGTGCTCACAGAACATGTCCTGAGCTGTGTATATTTCAATGCAAGAAGTATTGTAAGAAAGGCAGATGATATTGTGGCCGTTAGAATTAGAGGGGCAAGGCCCACAGCTCAGAATTCCATGGTTCTGTTTTTTATATGCAACAGAGTGGGACCGATTAAAAAGGAGGGGTGACATTACTACTCAGGGGAAATATCACGGAAGTGCTCAGTCAGGACAGACTGGAGAGCTCGTTTAGTGAGTAGTTATGTGCGAAACGAAGAAAGAAGAAAGGTATAACTATGTTTATGGGGCTGTATAAATGTCCGAGGATTTAGAGGAACAAATTTGGGGAGAAATTGCAGACTGGTGCAAGAAACATAAGATTGTTATCGTAGGTTATCTAATGCTCCACATATTGACTGGGACTCCTGTACCGCACAAGAACTAGGTGGGATAGAGTGTGTGAAACGTATTCAGGGAAGTTCCTTATTCAATATGTAGAAGTCCAATGAGAGAGGACAGGATAGTTGACCTGCTATTAAGGAAGGAGACAGGGCATGTTACAGAATATTATGTGGGGGAACACATTACATATAATGATCACAATGGCATTAGCTTCAAAGTGAACATAAAAAAGGTAGGTTTGGTTTACCAGTTGAGATTCTAAATGGGAGAAGAGACAATTTTCCTGGTATCAGAAAGGATGTGGTAAATGGGGAATGCAACAGGCTGTTTTCTGGCAAAGGTGTACTTGGTGAGAGGGGGGCCTTCCAAAGTGAAAAATTAAGAGTACAAAGGTTTGTACCTGTCAGAATTAAAGGCAAAGATAACAAGTTTAGGGAACCATGGTTTTCAAGAGACATTTCAAGAGATAGGCAGGGAAGAACAAAAGAGGTTAGTTATGAAATGCAAAGGGACACGGAAGAAAGGAATCAAGAGGCCTCAACGGAACACGGGGCTGCCCCAGCAGAAAAGGTGAAGGGGGATCCAAAGGGATTCTACAGGTATATTAAGAATAACATTATGGCAAGCTTTCAAATTGGACATCAGAAGTGGGAAAGTTATTAGATGGTATTCTAAGCGATAGGATATATGAGCATTTGGATAGACATAGTACCATAAGACCAGAAGACATAGAAGTAAACTCAATCTGGCCCATTGAGTTTGCTCTGCAATTCAATCATGGCTGATCCTTCTCAACCCCAGTCCACGGCCTTCTCGCCGTAGCCTTTGATGCCGTGTCCAATCAAGAATCTAATCAATCTCTACCTTAAATACACCCAACGACCTGGGATCCACAGCTGTAGGTGACAACAAATTCCACAAATTCACCACCCTTTGGCGAGAGAGATTTCAGTGCATCTCTGTTTTGAAAGGACATCCCTCTGCCCTGGGGCTGTGCCCTCTTGTCCTAGACTCTCCCACCATGGGAAACAGCCTTTCCACATCTACTCTGTGTCAGCCTTTCAACATTTGAAAGTTTTCAATGAGATTCCCCCCTCATTCTTCTGAACTCAATCAAGTACAGTCCCAGAGCCATCAAACTTTCCTCGTATGATAAACTTTTCATTCCTGGAATCACCCTAGTGAACCTCCTCTGGACCCTCTCCAATGCCGGCACTTCCTTTCTAAGATGTAGGGCCCAAAACTGTTCGCAATATTCAAGATGAGGCCCCACCAGTGCCTTAAAATTCCAGAGAATCATGTCTTTGCTCTTGTATTCTAGACCTCCTGAAATGAATGCTAACATGGCATTTGCCTTCCTCACCACCAACTCAACCTGCAAGATAACCTTCAGGGTGTTCTGCACAAATACTCCCAAGTCCCTTTGCATCTCAGATTCCTGGATTTTCTGCCATTTAGAAAATAGTACTACCATACATTTTTCAACTTTGGATTTCATTTTCCAATTTCTTGCCCATTCTTCTAATCTATCTAAGACTTCTGCATCCCACCTCTTTTGTCAACACTACCTGCTCCTGCACCAATCTTCGTATCATCTGCAAGCTTGCCGACAAAGCCATCGAATCCATCATCTAAATCATTTATATACAGCGTAAAAAGAAGTCCTATTATATTTATCATAAAGAATGCCCATCATTGGCCTCCTTAGAAGTTAATTCTGTAAAAAATTCCTCTATTGTCTATCTTCTTGAATCATACTCTTCTTTTTCAGCAAATAAAACAAAAGATAACATAATTGTTAAGCAAACTTTAAGGATCTGGTCACAATTTAGAAAATTTTTTGGTTTAGCGAATTTTTCATTATCATCTCCCATTCTCCTTAATTATTTTTTTTTATCCCTTCCATGACTGATAAAGTCTTTAAAGATTGGGATGAATTAGGTATTAAGTGTTTTTGGGACCTGTTTGTCTCTGGATCTCTTGCTTCATTTGACCAATTGTCAAATAAATTTGCACTCCCAAAATAACATTTTTACAGATATCTTCAAATTAGAGATTTTCTACGTTTCCAATTAGTTACTTTTCCTATAGGTCCTGATAAAAATTTACGGGACAATCTTTTAAATTTAAAACCTTTTGTTAATGGTTCTATTACCAGTATCTATAACTTGTTGATTGATTCTAGACAAGACTTTTTAGATAAAATAAAAAAAGCTTGGGAGGATGACCTAAGTTGTCAGATTTCTGATAATAGATGGAATAAAATTCTTAAATGGGTTAATAAATCATCTTTCTGTGCTCATCATTCTCTTCTACAATTTAAAATGGTTCATAGAGCTTACATTTCTAAACAGAAGCTCTCCAGTTTTTACCTGAATGTTTCTCCACTTTGTAATAAATGCAACTCTGCTGATGCCTCTTTAATTCATATGTTTTGGTTTTGCCCTACAATTGAAAAGTTTTGGCGGGAAGTATTCCATACCTTTACACAACTTTTTAGGATCCAATTTGACCCAAATCCCCTTACTGCCTTGTTTGGTATTATCGCAAATTATGGTATAAATTTAAATACTCCTAACCTACAGGTTTTAGTTTTTACCTCTCTTTTAGCAGGAAGAGCAATCTTGCTTAAATGGAAGGAGTCTATCCCTCCTATACATCTTCAATGGCTACGTGATATTATGTCGTATTTAAATTTAGAAAACATCCGCTACTCAGTCTTAAATTCGAAACAATCTTTTTATGATATTTGGGGACCTTTCCTAAATTACTTTTCCAATTTATAAAGTTTAACAGTGCACAGACTTTTATGTATATTTTTATCTTCTCTTCTTAAGTGAATATGTTTTTTTTTCTAATTATCCATTGTCATCCATCAGCTTTTTTCTTTGGTAGTTGGTAGGGGGTTGACTTCTTTTATATATATACAAAATTTCTTTTATGATGTATGACCTATCTTTAAATTTGTGATTACAGAGTGGTATACCTTTACGTGTTATGCTATAACATTTTGATCAATTTTATTACAATATATGAATGTACACGTTATGTTGAGATGTATCTGTGTTGCACTCTGTAAATTTTTTTTTTCTTTTGAATAAAAATATTGTAAAAAAAAAAGAAGTGGTCCCAACACCAACCCCTGCAGGGCGCCACTAGTCACTGGCAACCAACCAGAAAATTATCCTTTTATTCCCACTGGCTGAATCCTACCAATCAGCCAATGCTCTAACCATGTTAGTACATTTCTTGTAATACCATGGGCTGTTAACTTGGAAAGCAGCCTCATGAGTGGCACTTTGTGAAAGGCCTTCAGAAAGTCCAAATATAGAACTTCACTACATCCCCTTTATCTATCCTACTTGTAATCTCCTCAAAGAATTCCAACAGGTTCGGCAGGCAGGACTTTCCCTGAAGGAAACCATGCTGACATTCTACAAACTTGTCCTGTGTCACCAAGTACTCTATCACCTCATCCTTAACAATTGAATCTAATATATTCCCAACCACTAACCACACAGGCTAACTGGTCTATAATTTCCTTTCTGCTGTCTTCCTCCTTTCTTAAAGAGTGGAGTGACTTTTGCAATTTTTCAGTCCTCTGGCACCGCGCCAGAGTCCAATGATTTTTGAAAAATCATTACTAATGCCACCACTATCTCTAACACCTTTTTCAGAGCCCTGGGGTGCAGTTCATCTGCTCTATGTGACTTATGTTCCTTTAGATCTTTCAGCTTTTTTTGCACCTTCTCTCTAGTAATGGTAACTGCACCTGTTCTCTTACTTCACACACTACAACATCAGACTACTAGTGTCTTCCACAGTGACGACTGATGCAAAATACTCATTTAGTTCATCAGCCGTCACCTTGTCCCCATTATTAATTCTCTGGCTTCATTTTCGAGCTGTTCTGTATCCACTCTCATTTCTTTTTTAATTTGAATATACTCAAACAATTTTTATTTTTCACTTTGATATTATTTACTTGCTTTCATATTTCATCTTTTCCCTTCAAATGATTTTTTAAGTTTCTTTCTCTAGGTTTTAAAAATCTACCCAGTCCCCTATCTTCCCACTAATTTTTACTTTCTCCTTATCAAATTTTAAGTTGAACACAATCATATTGTGATCGGTGGTTTCTGAGAGTTCTTTCACCTTAATCTCCCTGTTCACCCCAGTTCATTACACAGCACCCAGTCCAGCACAGCTGATCCCCTCATAGACTTAACAACAAACTGCTCTATAAAGTTATCTCTTAGGCATTCAACAAACTCACTCTCTTGCAATCCATTACTAACCTGATTGTCCCATGACTACCATGATATTGCCCTTTTGTTTTGTCTGTCCTATTTCCTGTTGTAATCTGTGGTCCACTTCCCAGCCACTGTTGGGAGGCCTGTATATAACTGCCATCAACATCCTTTTACCCTTGCTGTTTCTGAACTCAACCCACAACGATTCAACATCTTCCGATCCTATGTCACATGTTTCTACTGACTTGACGCCACTCTTTACCAGTAGAGCCACAACGCTTTCTCTGCCTACCTTCCTAACCCTGCGATATAAATGGTAACCTTGGACATTCAGCTCCCAACTACAACCATCCTTCAGTGACGATTCAGTGATGGCCACAACATCATACCTGGCAATCTGTAATACTGCAATGAGATTATCTTCTTTATTTCTTGTATACTACACACCTTTAGATTCACTGGTGTGTGGCACAGGCAGCAATCCAGAAATTACTATCTGGGAGGTGCTACTTCTCAGCTTTCTACCTAGCTCTCTAAATGCCCTTTTCAGCACTTCATTGCTATTCCTTTCTATGTCATTGGTACCAATATGTACCAAAAAATCTGGCTGCTCCCCCTCCCTGTCCAAAATGTTGTGGATGTGATCTGAGACATCCCTGGCCTGGGAGGCACCATTTGGATGTCCTGTTCATGTCCACTGAATTTCCTGTCTGTTTCCCTCACCATCGAGTCCCCTATCACTACTGCTCCCTTCTTCTCTCTCTTTGCCACGGACCCATTCTCAGTGCCTGTAACCCGGTTACTGTGGCCTTCTCCCAGGAGGTCATCCCCTACAAAAGTATCCCAAGTGGTATACTTGTTTTTGAGGGGAATGGCCACAGGGGTGCTCTGCTCTCACTGTGTATTTTCATTTTTCCTGACAGTCACCCAGCTACTCACCTCCTGCGACTTTGGGATGACTACTTCCCTGTAACTTTGATCAGTTATATCTTTGCTCCCCGGTACAAGCCAAAGGTCATCCAGTTGCTGCTCCAGATCCCTAACACGGTCTTCATGGAGCTGTAGCCAGATGCACTTCAGGCATATGAAGTTCCCCGGGAAACTCTGGGTCTCTCAGTTCTCCAACATCCAGCACGAAGACCACACCACAGCCATTTAAGTGGTACAGTAAGAGAGGGGTGGAAAAGCAAAAAGGAAACCTTAACAGATGCTTTACACAGAGCCGACGCCTCTTCCTAGCCAAAGCCTGGTTTGAGCCAATGCCTGTCACTTCTACTCTCGCCACTGGCCTACTCCCAACATCAGCCTTCTTAACCCTTCTGCACTTTTATTTGGTTTGTAGAGCTCTGTTGACCCCACTCATTGGCCATGTACAATAGAAAAACACCCTTGAAGCTTCCTTTATAAATAACTGCCACCGATCTGCGAGAAATACCTCTTGCTAGAGCTCTGTTGACGCCGCTGATAGGTCACGTACAACATGGACTGATAAGAGATCATCAGGATGATTTTGTATGTAGTAGGTTGTCTCTAACCAATCTTATAGAGTTCCTCAAGAAGGTTACCAAGAAAGGTGATGAAAACAAGTCAGTGGATGCTGTCAACATTTCCAATGAGTTTAATAAAATTCCACAAGGAACGTTGATAAAGAAGGTTCAGTCACTTGGCATTCAAGATGTGGAAGCAATTCGATTAGATACTGGTGTTGGCCATGGCGGAATTAAAATATGGAAAGAAACATCAGATTTGAAAGTTTCAAGGACAGTGGAAGCAGACAAAGTAATTGTCTTTGTTCTTGCCAATCGCTTGAAGGCTACTACCATTTTGTGAAGCTGCTTCGTAAAGTCCGTCTTGTGAAATGTTTGAACTGATATTTGCTTTGGGGTAATCTAATCAGAGCAATTGAACGTGGACACAAGGAGTTTTTGCTATAGACCTGCTAAACCTGAGAAATAGCAGGAGCTCTGACAGAAATATTACAAATGTCATTAGAAATGGGGATGGTGCCAGGGGATTGGCATATTGCTCATGTGGTTCCATTCTTTAAAAAAGGTTCAAAGAGTAAACCTAGCAATTATAGGCCTGTCAGCTTGAAGTCAGTGGTGGGTAAATTAATGGAAAGTATTCTTAGAGATGGTATATATAGTTATCTGGATAGGAATAGTCAGCATGGATTTGTACGTGGAAGGTCATGTTTGCCAAATCTTATTGAATTTTTTGAAGAGGTTACGAGGAAAGTTGATGAGGGTAAAGCAGTAGATGTTGCCTATATGGATTTCAGTAAGGTTTTTGACAAGGTTCCGCACGGAATGTTAGTTAGGAACGTTCAATCGTTAGGTATTAATTTTGAAGTAGTAAAATGGATTCAACAGTGGATGGATGGGAGATGCCAGAGAGTAGTGGTGGATAACTGTTTGTCAGGTTGGAGGCCGGTGACTAGTGGTGTGCCTCAGGGATCTGTACTGGGTCCAATGTTGTTTGTCATATACTTTAATGATCTGGATGATGGGGTGGTAAATTGGATTAGTAAGTATGCAGATGATACTAAGGTAGTTGGCGTTGTGGATAATGAAGTAGATTTTCAAAGCTTGCAGAGAGATTTAGGCCAGTTAGAAGAGTGGGCTAAAAGATGGCAGATGGAGTTTAATGTTGATAAACTTGAGGTCCCACATTTTGGTAGGACTAATCAAAATAGGACATACATGGTAAATGGTAGGGCATTGAGGAATTCAGTAGAACAGAGTGATCTAGGAATAATAGTTCCCTGAAGGTGGAATCTCATGTGGATAGGCTGGTGAAGAAAGCTTTTGGTATGCTAGCCTTTATAAATTAGAGTATTGAGGATAGGAGTTGGGAAGTAATGTTAAAATTGTACAAGACATTGGTGAGGCCAAATTTGGAGTATTGTGTATAGTTCTGGTCGCCAAATTATAGGACAGATGTCAACAAAATAGAGAGAGTATAGAGGAGATTTACTAGAATGTTACCTGGGTTTCAGCACCTAAGTTACAGAGAAAGGTTGAACAAGTTAGGTCTTTATTCTTTTGGAGCATAGAAGGTTGAGGGGGGACTTGATAAAGGTATTTAAAATTATGAGGGGTATAGATAGAGTTGACATGGATAGGCTTTTTCCATCGAGAGCAGGGGAGATTCAAACAAGAGAACTTATTTAAGAATTAAGGGGCAAAAGTTTAAGGGTAGCCTGAGGGGGAATTTCTTTACTCAGAGAGTGGTAGCTGTGTGGAATGAGCTTCCAGTAGAAGTGGTAAAGGCAGGTCCAGTATTGTCATTTAAAGTAAAATTGGATAGGTATATGGACAGGAAAGGAATGGAGGGTTATTGGCAGAGTGCAGGCCACTGAGACTAGGTGAGTGTAAGCATCGGCATGGACTAGAAGGGCCGAGATGGCCCGTTTCTGTGCTGTAATTGTTATATATTCATATATGGTTATATCATTCTCAGATAAGCTGTGTAAAGTGTACAATGACAAATTTTCAAAAGAACTTGGATCCGGACCGGACCGGACCGGACCGGGCACTGACAGTCTTTATAAAAATCGCAAATAGCAGGGATCCCAGGACAGATCCCTTCCACAACTACCCTCTGCTTTTTCCTTTAAGCAATTTTTTTTCCCCAAATAGCCAAGGTTCCACTTATTCCATGGCTCAGACCTTCTGGATGAGTCTCTCATGAAGGACCTTGTCAAGTGCTTTGCTGAAGTCCAGGTAGACCACATCCACTGCCCTACCCTCATCAATTTCTTTTGTGAACTCTTCAAAAGACTCAATCAGGCTCGTGAAGCACCAAGTTCCCTTCACAAAGCCATGTTGACTATCCATGTACTTCTCCAAATGCTCATAGATCCTATCCTTAAGAATCCTTTCCAGTAGTTTGCAGACCACTGACGTAAGACTCACCGGTCTATAGTTCCCAGATTTCTCCCTATTACCTTTTTTAAACAAGGGAACTACATTTGCCATTCTCCAGTCCTCCGGCACTTCCCCTAAGCTAAGCGAGTTGTGGTCACTCTCACCAAAATGCTCCCCCACCAAGAAGTCTGTCACCTGACCAGGATCATTACCCAGAACTAGATCCAGTATAGCCTCTCCTCTCATCGGCAGGTCCACATACTGTGTCAGGAATACTGTGTCCTTGAACACACCTGACAAACTCAGCCCCATCTATCCCTGTTACACTCAGGAGGTGCCAGTCAATATGAGGGAAGTTGAAGTCACCCATAACTACTACCCTGTATTTCCTGCACCATTCTAAAATCTGTCTGCTTTTCTGCTCCTCGGTGTCCTGAGGCCTATTTGGGGGCCTATAGACTACTCCCAGCACATTGATTGATCCCTTCCTATTTCTGACTTCCAACCAGACTGACCCCTTTAAATGGCTACAATTATGTTCTGTCCCCTGCCTGTCCTTCCTCATCAACTCAGAACTCTTAGCATTATGCCATTGCCCTTCTACCTTAATTCCTGCACTCACATTCTGATTCCCACCCCCCCTGCCAAACTAGTTTAAACCCTCCCCAACAGCTCCATCAAACCTGCCCACCAGGATATTGGTCCCATTGGGATTCCAGTGCAACCCATCCTTTTTGTACAGGTCACACCCACCCCAAAAGAGGTCACAATGATCCAGAAATCTGAATCCCTGTCCCCTGCTCCAATCCCTCAGCCACGCATTTATCCTCCACCTCATTCTATTCCTATTCTCACTGTCGCGTGGCACAGGCAGTAATCCTGAGATTACTACCTTTGTGGATCTGCTTTTCAACTTCCTTCCTGTAGTCTTCTTTCAGGATTTCTTCCCTTTTCCTACCTATGTCATTGGTACCAATATGTACCACGACCTCTGGCTTTTCTCCCTCCCTCTGCAGGATATCTTGGACGAAATCAGAAACATCCCAGACCCTGGCACCTGGGAGGCAAACTACCATCAGAGTTTCTTTCCTGCGTTCTGAAACCTTCCTGAACACACCTAACAAACTGCATCCTATCAAACCCCTCACTCTAGAGAGATGCCAGTTGATATTTGGGAAATTAAAATCTCCCAGCACAACAACCCTGTTATTATCATACCTCTCTAGAATCTGTCTCCCTATCTGCTCCTTGATGTCCCTGTTAATATTGGGTGGTCTAAAAACACCCAGTAGAGTTTTTGATCCCTTCCTGTTCTTAACTTCCACCCACAGAGACTCTGTAGAGAATCCCTCCATTTTTATCTTTAACTTAATGACTTTTTATTTGCCTCCTGTTGGTTTGTAAATGCTTCCCAATCCTCTAATGTCCCACTATTTTGCTCTAGTATATGCCATCTCTTTTGGATTTCACCTCTCGTTCGCCACGGTTGTGTCATCTTCCCAGTAGAATACTTCTTTCTCTTTGTGATGTCTCTATCCTGTGCATTACGAATTGCTTTCAGATATCCAACCATTGTTGCTCTGCCATCATCCCTGCTCATCTTTTTTTCCAATCAATTCTGGCCAACTCCTCTCTCGTACCTCTCTAAATTCCTTTGCTCCACTGCAATACTGATACATCTGACTTTAGCTTCTCCATCTAAAATTTCTGAGGGAATTGGATCTAATCTGATGATTTATCTTAACCTTTCTAATCAAATGAGCAACAATGAATTCAGAATATCTGATCCTCCAGTGGAATCAATGACAAGCTGCTCTAAAAAGCCATGTAGTAGGCATTCTAGAAATTTCCCCTCCTGGAACCTAGCTCTAGCCTGATTTTCCCATTTCGCCTGCGTATTGAAGTCCCCCATGAATATTGTAATACTGCCCCTTTGGCTGTGTTTTCTGTCTCCTGTTGTAACTTGTAGGCCACATCCCTTCCTCTGTCTGGGAAGTTTGTATACAACTCCCATCAAGGCCTTGCAGTCTCCGATTGTGTTCAATGAGGTTCGAACAAAGCCTGTGGATTCAAGGCCAAGAAGCATGGAGATGGGTCAGAGCCGATGATCGACTCAATTTCTCACCAATTATGGTACAGTGGAAGATTGAAATCATTTTTTTTTGAAAACTTTTTTTATTGCATTTTTAAGTAGTTACAAAATGAAGTATGAAAAAAATGTATATAACCCTTCCCCCCTCCCCTTAACCCCTCCCCCCTAACTGCCCTATAGAAAAAAAAGAGAAAGAAAGAGAAAAATAAAGAAAGAAAGATTGCCTGGTTGTTGGAAGATCTCCACATGCTCCATGGAATTCGTAATAACTTTAATATGTATATTTATTTCTTTCCCCAAATAACCAATTGTTTCATCTTCAGAGCATCTATAGATTTAATCCTGTCTTTTGTAAATAAGGGCTCCAAATTTTCAGAAATGTTTCATATTTATCTCTTAAATTATAAGTAATTTTTTCTAATGGAATACAACCATAGATTTCTTTCTTCCAAGAGTCTGTACTTAAATATGTATCCGATTTCTAAGTAACTGCAATAGCTTTTTTGGCTACTGCCAGTGCAATTTTTATAAATTTTTTCTGATATTTATTTAGTTTGAGGTTCGGTTTTATCCCTTCAATATCACCTAATAAGAGTAATATTGGATTATGAGGAAATTGTGTTCCTGTAATTTGTTCCAGTAAAAGTCTTAAATTTGTCCAAAAAGGTTGAATTTTAGAGCAAGACCATGTAGAATGTAAAAAAGTACCAGTTTCCTGGTTACATCGGAAACACTGATCCGATAAGTTTGGATTTAATTTATTTATTTTTTGTGGTGTATTATATAATTGATGTAGAAAATTATACTGCACTAATCTTAATTTGTCATACTATCAAGACATAGTCTTGACCAATTTGTTTCTTCAATTTTAATATTCAAATCACTTTCCCATTTTTGTCTTGACTTATGGACTCCTTGTTTAATTGCCTGTTTTTGAATCAAATTATACATACAAGATACAATTTTTTTAATATTTCCTTTTTGAATTAAAATTTCTATTTCATTAGGTTTCGGCAATAACATTGTTTGACCTAATTTTTCTCTTAAATAAGCCCTTATTTGAAAGTAACAAAATAAAGTGTTATTTGATACTTTATATTTATTCTTTAATTGATCAAATGACATTAATATAAAGATTGAAATCATTGAGGTGTGCATGAAAGGCATGTTCTATATATTCAGTGCTCTTTCACTCGTTTATTTTAGTTCCATTTGCGCGATTTCTCTTCTCCGCTGAGTGGGGTTTTAGGGAGGGGGTATATAGTTTTCTCTGAACGGGTTGCACGGTTTTCTTTGTTTCATGGTTCTCTGTGGGGAAGGCGAATATCAGGGTTGTAATCTGCATAAATATTGTAATAATGAGTGTACTTTGGACTTTGAACACACAGACATTCAGAGAGGTTATGAGAGACAGTAAATTTCCAGTTGGTGTTCTTGCATTAGTAACAGTATACACTCAGTGGCCACTTTATTAGGTACACCTCTACACCTGCTCGTTAATAAAACTATCTAATTAGTCAAGCTGAATGCGTACGAATATGCAGGCATGGTCAGGAGGTTCAGCTGTTGTTCACGGCAAACAACAGAATGGTGAAGAAATGTGATCTAAGAGACTTTGACTGTGGAATGAATGTTGGTGCCAGACGAAGTGGTTTGAGTATCTGAGGAAATGCTTATCTCCCGGGCTTATTGCACACAACTGTCTCTAAAACATCAGAGAATGGTGCGAGACACATTCAGAGAAAAGCATCCTGTGAGTGGCAGTTCTATCAGTGAAGGGCCTTGTTCATGAGATATTTCAGAGGATAATGGTCAGATAGATGGTTGCAGCTAACAGAAAGATAAGTTGCCTTTAAATGCAGCTGCAACAAACGTGAATGACACTATGGACTCCTTTGCCTCCTGATGCTACTGATGTCCTAAGACACAGGACCTCAGTCTGGCTCTTGAACTACAGAAATTTGTACAAATGGGCTTGTGGAGTCACAAATTTGTTTGTCCCCACAACGGAAGAACAGACAGATCAGAGGGAGGAAGGTCTGGAGTGTCTCAAGTGTAAGACCCTGTGAGGGGAGAGAAACAATAACTGGCTTAAACAGAAAAAGGGAACCTGTGGTTCATGTCTTGGGCAGAAGATTATAAAATACTCTGTATCAAGATCTGCCGGAACAAAGCGTAAAATCAACCATGAGTTTGGCAAGAGCTAGAAGAAAATGTGAATGTTCCCACCGTTTAGTGCAAAGCATCACAGTTGTGTAGTAATTTCAGGATTACTATCCAGAGGTAACAATTGTGTAGTAATCTCAGGATTGCTGCCTGTGCCACGTGCTAGCAAATGCAAGAATAGCATGATCAGGCCTATTAATGTGCAGCTGAGAGACTGTCGTAGAGGGCAGGGCTTCAGAATCCTACAGGTTGGCAAATATGATGTTGTGGCCATCTCTGAAACTTGGCTGAAGGATGGCTGCCATTGGGAGCTGAATGTCCAAGAATATACAGTGTATCAGAAAGATAGGTTAGTAGGCAGAGAAGGTGTTGTGGCTCTGTTTATAAGAAATAATTTTAAATCATTGGAAAGAGATGACATAGGATCAGAAGGTGTAGAGTCTTCAGGGGTTGAGTTAATAAATGGCAAGGGTAAAAAGACCCTAATGGCAGTTGTATACAGGCCTCCAAACAGCAGCTGTGATAAGGATTACAAATTACAGTAGCAAATGGAAAAGGCATATCAGAAAGACAATGTGATGATAATTGTTGGGGATTTTAACATGAAAGTGGATTGGGAAAAGCAGGTCAGTACTGGACTTCAAGATAGAGAATTTGTGGAATGTCTAAGCGATGACTTTTTAGAACAGCTTATACAATTGGCCTGCGGAGTCAGAAACTCACTTGTCCCCACAATGAATGAACAGACAGAAATCTAATCTCAGATCAGTGGGTAGAAGGTCTGGAGTGTCTCAGGTGCAAGGCTCTGTGAGGGGAGAGAAACAAGAACTGGTTTAGGTAGAGAAAGGGAACCTGCGGTTTACAAAATTTTCTGTGGCAAGAGCAACAGGAACAAAGCATAAAATCGACAGTGAGTTTGGCAAGAGCCAAGGGAAAACATGAATGTTCCCACCATTCAGTGCAAAGCATTGCAATGGGATAGTAATTTCAGGATTGCTATCTGCAGGGTAGTAATCTCACGATTGCTGCCTGTGCCACATGCTAACGAGTGCAAGTATAGCATGATTCAGGCCTATTAATTTGTGGCTGAGAGACTAGTGTAGAGGGCACGGCTTCAGGTTTCTGGATGACTGGGGCCTCTTCTGGGGAAGTATGACTTGTACAAAAAGGACGGGTTACACCTGAACCCAAAGGTGTTCAATATCCTAGCGGGCACATTTAATAGAGCTCTTAAGGGGGGTTTAAACTAATTTGGGGGGGGGGGGATGGGAACCAGAGTGATAGGGCAGAGGAAGGAAAAACAGAAATAAATCAAAGATAGCATGCCTGAGGGATTATTGAGAGTGGGCAGCAGATGAGATGAGGAGATCAAATCCAGTGCCATGAGTTATAGGGAAATACAGGCGTGGTGCAGTTTACCTATGCAACCTCTTCATATTCTATACCTTCACAGTATGGTCCAGGGCAATTTTGACCTGGCCCAAGAATCCCCTCATAACAAGTGTTTATACCAGCTTTTGTACCAAAGATCTATTTAGAATATGTAAATAGTCTATCTGACATTAATAAATAGGTGATTTATCCTTAATTAATGTTTCAGATATCTAAAATCCATTTCAATAGATACGTGTCAATTTTGACCTGGGACAGCCTCAAGGTCCCCAGTTCAACATTGGATCTCAAGAGGGAGAAATTGTAGAATGTTGAAGGAATGGCGTTTTAGAACAGCTTGTTGTTGAGCCCACTAGCGGATTGGCTGTGTTCGATTGGGTATTGTCCAATGATTCGGAGGTGAAAAGAGAACCTAAGATTAAGGAGCGCTTAGGGAACAGTGAGCACAACATAATAGAGTTCATATTGAAATTTAAGAGGGAAAAAGTAAAATCCAATGTGTCGGTATTTCAGTAGAATAAAGGAAATTACAATGGCATGAGAGGGGAACTGGCGGAAGTTGACCTAAGGACAGCAGAGCAGTAACGGCTGGAGTTCCTGCAAAAAATGAGGGAAGTGCAAGACAGATATATCCCAAATAAGAAGAATTTTTCAAGAGGAAGAAGGACACTACCATAGCTGATAAGTGAAGTCAGAGCTGAATTAAAAGCAAAACAGAGGACATACAAGGAAGCCAGAGCTAGTGCGAAGATAACGGATTGAGGAGCTTTAAAAACTTGCAGAAGGTAAATAAGTAGGTCATTTGGAAAGAAAGGATGAATTATGAGAGGAAGCTGGCGAATAATATCAAGGAAGATACTAAAAGCTTTTTTCAAGTATATAAAGAGTAAAAGAGAGCCAAAGGTAGATATAGGACAAATACAAAATGGTTCTGGAGATATTGTAATGAGAGATGCGGAGCTGACAGAAAAACTGAATTGCTATTTTGCAACAGTCTTCACAGTGGAAGACGTCTGCTGTATACTGGACATTCAACAGTGTCAAGGAAGTGAAGTTTCTGTTGTGAAAATTACGACTGAGAAGGTGCTCAGGAAGCTTAATGGTCTGAACGTGGATGAATCTCCCGGACCTGATGGAGTGCATCCTTGGGTTCTGAAGGAAGTTGCTAGAGGGATTGTGGAGGCATTAACAATGATCTTGCAAGAATCAATAGATTCTGGCATTGTACCAGATGAGTGGAAAATCACAAATGTTAAAGGGTGGGAGGCAGAAGAACGGAAGCTATAGACCTATTAGCCTGACATAAGTGGTTGGGAAGTTGTTGGAATCGATTGATAGGGATGAGATCACTGAGTACCTGGAGGCAGATGACAAGATAGGCCAAAGCCAGCATGGTTTCCTGAAAGGAAAATCCTACCTGACAAACCTACTGCAATTCTCTGAGAAAATTACAAGCAGGGTAGACAAAGGAGATGTAGTAGATGTAGCATACATGGATATTCAGAAGGTCTTTGACAAGGTGCCACACATGAGGCTGCTTAGCAAGGTTACAGCCCATAGAATTACAGGGTATTTACTAGAGTGGGTGGAGCATTGGTGGGTTCTCAGAAAACAGAGAGTGGGAATAAAGGGATTCTATTCTGGCTGGCTGCCGGTTACCAGTGGATTTCTACAGGGGTCGGAATTGGGATCACTGCTTTTTGTGATGTACGTCAATGATTTGAACTATGGTATCAATGGATTTGTGGCTAAATTTGTCGATGATACAAAGATAGGTGGAGGAGCAGGTTGTGTTGAGGAAACAGAGAGCCTGCAGAGAGACTTAGATATTTTAGGGGAATGGGAAAACAAGTGGCAAATGAAATAGAATGATGAAAGTGTATGGTCATGCACATTGATGGAAGAAATAAACGGGCAGACTATTACTTAGATGGGGAGAGAATTCAAAATGCAGAGAAGAAAAGAGTCTTGGGAGTCCTTGTGCAAGATACCCTAAAGTTTAACCTCCAGGTTGAGTCAGTGTGAAGAAGGCAACTCAATGTTGATATTCATTCCTAGAGGTATAGAATATAAGAGCAGGGATGTAATGTTGTGTCTATAAGGCACTCGTGAGAGCACACTTGGAGTATTGTGTGCAGTTTTGAGTTCCTTATTCTACAAAGGATCTACTCACTGTGGAGATGGTTCAGAGAAAATTCACGAGAATGATTCCAGGAATGAAAAGGTTACTGTATGAGGAATGTCTGGCAGTTCTTGGGCTGTATTCCCTGGTGTTCAGGAGAACGAGGGCGGATCTCATAGAAACATTCCAAATGGTAAAAGGCCTGAACAGATTAGATATGGCAAAGTAATTTTCCATGGTAGGGGATTCTAGGACAAGAGAACACAACTTCAGGTTTGAAGGACGTCCTTTTAGAACTGAGATGGGGAGAAATTACTTTAGTCAGGGGGTGGTATATCTGTGCAATTTGTTGCCAAGAGTGGCTGTGGAGGCCAAGTCATTGGGTGTGTTTTCAGCAGAGATAGATAGGGCATCAAAGAAAAGATTAGCCCGGGCATCAAAGAAAAGTGGAGGGTTACGGGGTAGTGTGGGTTTAGTACTTTCTTTAAGGATTATATGGGTTAGCACAACATGGAGGGCTGAAGGGCCTGTACTGTGCTGTAGTATTCTATGGTTCTATGGTATGGGATGAACGCAGTGGAGTGGGAATGACTGGAAGAATTGAATCAGCCCATGATAGAATGGTAGATCAGACTAAATGGGCCAAGTGACCTACTTGCATTCCTATATCTTATGGTCTTAATTTTGTCTCCCCTTCTGGTAATATTCAGTTTGTTTCAATGCTTCCTTCCCTAGGTTGTTAGAATGCTGAGCTCTTTTCCACCAGCCAGTTCTCACCAAGTATGAAGAACCAGCAGAAGAACTGTTTATTTTTTTTATCTTGTGCTGTATTTGTACGAGTATTACCTTTTATGTTGTGTGTGAGTTATATGTACTGTGTAGTACATTGGTATGCAAGAACTTTGTTTCGTTTACCATGTCGGTTGGTGGGTGTAGGGTGGAAACTGGAGCTGCAGGGGCTTGTACCAGACCTCAGACCAAGTCAGGAATCAGAAGGTTGAACATGGTGTGACTTATGTCCTGAGCTGTGTATATTTCAATGCAAGAAGTATTGTAAGAAAGGCAGATGATATTGTGGCCGTTAGAATTAAAGGGGTAAGGCCCACAGCTCAGAATTCCATGGTTCTGTTTTTGTATACGCAACAGAGTGGGACCGATTAAAAAGGAGGGGTGACATTACTACTCAGGGGAAATATCATGGAAGTGCTCAGTCAGGACAGACTGGAGAACTCATTTAGTGAGTAGTTATGTGTGGAACTAAAAAAGAGGAAAGATATAACTCAGTTTCTGGTGCTGTATAATAGACCAGGCAACAGTCCAAGGATTTAGAGGAACAAATTTGGGGAGAGGTTGCAGACTGTTGCAAGAAACATAAGATTGTTATCATAGGTTATCTAATGCTCCACATATTGACTGGGACCCCTGTACTGCAAAAGAACTAGGTGGGATAGAGTGTGTGAAACATATTCAAGGAAGTTCCTTAATCAGTATGTAGAAGTCCAATGAGAGAGTGCATGATAGTTGACCTGCTGTTAGGGAAGGAGGCAGGGCACGTGATAGAATATTGTGTGGGTGAACACATTACATATAATGATCACAAAGGCATTAGTTTCAAAGTGAATATAAAAAAGTTAGGTTTGGTTCACCAGTTGAGATTCTAAATGGGAGAAGAGCCAATTTTCTTGGTATCAGAAAGGATGTGGTAACTGTGCAATGCAGCAGGCTGTTTACTGGCAAAGGTGTACTTGGTGAGAGGGGGGCCTTCCAAAGTGAAAAATTAAGAGTGCAAAGGTTTGTACCTGTCAGTATTAAAGGCAAAGATAACAGGTTTAGGGAACGATGGTTTTCAAGAGGCATTTCAAGAGATAGGCAGGGAAGAACAAAAGAGGTAGTTATGAACGATACGAAATGCAAAGGGACATTGAAGAACGTGTTAACAGGGGAAATCATAGTAGAAAGTCAACATGGTTTCCTTCAGGGAAAACCCTGCCTGTCAAACCTGTTGGTGGTTCATGGACACTTTGATATTATTTACCAGCTTACTTTCATATTTCATCTTTTCCCTTCGAATTATTTTTTTAAGTTGCTGTCTGTAGGTTTTAATAATCTACCCAGTCCCCTATCTTCCCACTAATTTTTACTTTCTACTTATCAAATTTTAATTTGAACACAATCATATTCCAATCAGTGGTTTCTGAGGGTTCTTTCTCCTTAAGCTCCCTAATCTCCTCCAGTTCATTACATAGCACCCAGTCCAGTATAGCTGATCCACTCGTAGGCTCAACGACAAACTGCTCTAAAAAAGCTATCTCTTAGGCATTCAACAAACTCAGTCTCTTGCAATCCATTACTAATCCAATTTTTCCAATCATCCCATGACTACCATAATATTGTCCTTTTGTCTCACCTTTTCCATTTTCTGTTGTAACCTGTTTTCCACTTCCCAGCCCCACTGTTGGGAGGCCTGTATAGAACTGCCGTCAACATCCTTTTACCCTTGCTGTTTCTGAACTCAACCCACAACGATTCAACATCTTCCGATCCTATGTCACAAGTTTCTACTGACTTGAAGCCACTCTTTACTAGTAGAGCCACACCAATCCCTCTGCCTAACTTCCTAACCCTGCGATATAAAGGGTAACCTTGGACATTCAGCTCCCAACTGCAACCATTCTTCAGTGACGATTCAGTAATGGCCACAACATCATACCTGGCAATCTGTAATACTGCAACGAGATTATCGACCTTATTTCTAATATAATACACACCTTTAGATTCACTGGCATGTGGCACAGGCAGCAATCCAGAAATTACTATCTGGGAGGTGCTGCTTCTCAGCTTTCTACCTCGCTCTCTAAATGCCCTTTTCAGCACTTCATTGCTATTTCTTTCTATGTCATTGGTACCAATATGTGCCAAACCATCTGGCTGCTCCCCCTCCCTTGCCAAAATGTTGTGGAAATGATCTGAGACTTCCCTGGCCTGGGAGGCAACATACCATCTGGGTGTCCTGTTCACGTCCACTGAATCTCCTGTCTGTTCCCCTCACTATTGAGTCCCCTATAACTACCGCTCCCTTCTTCTCTCTGTTTCCCTTCTGCACCACGGACCCATTCTCAGTGCTTGTAACCCAGTTGCCGTGGCATTCTCCCAGGAGGTCATCCCCTACAAAAGTATCCCAAGCTGTTTACTTGTTTTTGAGGGGAATGGCCACAGGGCTGCTCTGCTCTCACTGCCTATTTCCATTTCCATTCCTCCTGACAGTCACGCAGCTACTCACCTCCTGCAACTTCAGGATGACTATATCCCTGTAACTTTAATCATTTATATCTTCGCTCTCCCGTACAAGCCGAAGGTCATCCAGTTGCTGCTTCAGATCCCTAACACATTCTTCATGGAGCTGTAGCCGGAAGCACTTCACACATATGTAGCTCCCCGGGAAACTCCGGGTCTCTCAGTTCTCCAACATCCGACATGAAGAACACACCATAGCCACTCAAATGGTACAGTAAGAGAGGGATGGAAAAGCAAAACGGAAACCTTAACAGACACTTTACACAGAGCCGACGCCTCTTCCTAGCCAAAGCCTGGTTTGAGCCAAAGCCTGTCACTTCTACTCTCGCCACTAGCCTACTCCCAACAATGGCCACTCCGCTTACCCATTCTGCATTTTTATTTGGTTTGTAGAGCTCTGTTGACGCCACTCATAGGCCACGTATAACTTGGACAGATAAGAGATAGTCAGGATAATTTCTTGTGTAGTTGGTCATCTCTAACCAATCTTACAGAATTTCTCAAGAAAGTTACCAAGAAAGGTGATGAAGGCAAGGTAGTGGATGCTGTCTACATGGACATTTCCAAGGTCTTTAATAAAGTTATGCAAGGAAGGTTGACAAAGAAGGTTCAGTCGCCTGGCATTCAAAATGAGGAAGCAATTTGATTAAACACTGGTGTTGGCTGTAGCAGAACTGAAATATGGAAAGAAACACCAATTTTTTTATGTTTCAAGGACAGTGGAAGCAGACAATGTAATTGTCTTTGTTCTTGCCAATCGCTTGAAGGAGATGGAGGCTACCATTTTGTGAAGCTGCTTCGTAAAGTCCATCTTATGAAATGTTTAAACTGATATTTGCTTTGGGGTAATCTAATCAGAGCATTTGAACGTGGACACTAGGATTTTTTGCTATGGACCTGCTGAACCTGAGATCATTCTCAGATAAGCTGTGTAAAGTGTACAATGACAAGTTTACGAAAGTAATCTCATTAGATTTGGGGTCTCAGTCATCTGCTTTGACTGCTTTAAAACAGTCAGAATCAAAGGGAACAAGGAGTCATAATTTACTACAAGTCATCTTCAGAAGAAGGACAATAAATAGATGCTGGATTGGACTAGAGGCAATAAGAAGGCATTAAAAGTCATTGAGATGACCCGTAACCAATATCATTGTAATGCAACATTTGAACTGATGAAGAAAAACAGAAGTTTTTGAAGGCAATAACTGTGATAACTTTGGAGATTCACCATTGCAAGTAAGAACCTCATGCCAGGGGCTGGGAGAGGAAGTCTGGTCTTCTGGCCAATGGGAGATCCATTATTTCACTATTATAAATTGGAACGGTGTTCTGAGTGAACATTTCTACAAAGGCAACAATAGACTTCATGTTAACAGTTGGGGTCAACATAGTTACGTTATTGTTTGAGCTAGACAATAAACTTCAAATAATTAAGGGTTCTGTAGTGAATTTCATAACCTAATACTGTTGATGAATGTTCAACACTGGTATTGAGGAAGAATCCAACGAGTGGTAGTAAATGGTTACCTCTCTGACTGGAGGCCTGTGACCAGTGGAGTACCATAGCGATCAGTACTGGATCCGTTGTTTGTCATTTATAACAATGATCAGCAGATTTGCAGATGACACCAAGATTGCGGGTGTAGTGGACAGCATCGAAAAACTATCAAAATTGCAGCGGGATCTGTACCAGCCATAAATACGCTGTGAAGTGGCAGATGGAATTTAATGTAGACAATAACGAGTGTCACACTTTGGTAGAACAGGTCTTAGACAGTGAACGGTAGGTCACTGGGGAGTGTTGCAGAATGAAGGAATCTTGGAATTCAGTTCTATAATTTATTGATGTTATGTTGAAGTTGTGTAAGATGTTGGTGAGGCCTATTCTGGAATATTGTGTGTAGTATTTGTCAACTACCAGCAGAAAAGTTGTAAATAAGGTTGAAAGAGTACAGCGGAAATTTACAAAGATGTTGCTGAGACTTGAGGACCTGAGTTATAAGGAAATATTGAATAGATTAGTACTTTATTCCATGAAACATAATAGACTGAGGGATGACTTGATAGAGCTATACAAAGTTATAGGATGTATAAATAGGATAAATGCAAGCAAGGTCTTTCCACTGAGGTTGACTGAGACTAATCACTAGAGGCCATGGGTTAGGGATGAAAGAGGAAAAGTTAAGGGAAATATGAGTGGAAACTCAGAGGGTCATAGTAGTGTGGAATGATTTGGCAGCGGAAGTGGTGCGATGTGTGCAAACTCAATTTCAATGATTAAAAGAAGTTACGGAATGTAGCGGTAAGGAGGACTGTGGCTGATCGGTGTAGATAGATTAAATAATTCAGCATGGGCCTGATGGGCTCAGGGGATTGCTTTTGCACTGTACTTTTTTATGAATCCATACCTCTATGTACATATAAATGGTTGAAATGAAAATAAACCTGAATTTGACCTTGAGCTTGAGCTTGAAGATTGCAGTTAGCAGTTAAAGCCTGGCAAGTGGCTTCCCAGTGGGCTTATCTAGGAGACCCTCTTTAAATTATTTGGAGAGGTCCTTTGGAGGAGTGGTGGGGGAGTCACGCATGCAGTCTCTAAGTGCCAGAGACCTGGGTGCTATCCTGAACTCTGTGGGCAGTTTCCATGTTCTCCCTTGAATGATCTCTTCCACTTTAATTTTAAATCTCAATGATGGTAGTCTGGAAATTCCTCCTCCTGTAATCCAGTAGCAACCTGATTTTCTGAATCTACTTCCAGACTAAAGCCTCCCATGACTACTGTAACATTGCCACCTATTTCTGTCTCCCATTGTCTTCTGTCTTCCGACTGTGTCACTTAACTGTCCGCTGTCAATTGCTCTTGATATGACCATAAGATATAGGATCAGTGGGGAAAGGGAGGTTGGGTAGGGGTAAGAAGAACCACGCTGTTGTGATAGGGGTTTCATTGGTTAAAGAAACGGCAGGAGGTCTGTGGGCATGAATGGGATTCCGGGGTGGTAGACTGCTCCTGTGTGCCAGGGCCCGGGATATCTTGGATCGAGTCCTCAGCATTCTTAAGTGGGAGTGTGAACAGCCAGAAGTCGTGGTCCACAACATGCACCAGTGACGTGCTTATGATGCGTGACGAGGTTCTGCACAGGGAGTTCAGGGGGTTAGGTGCTAAGATAAAGGACAGGAACTCCATGGTTGTGACCTCAGGATTGTTGACCATACCGTGTGCTAGTGAGACCAGAACGAGGAAGGTTATGCAGTTGGTGTAGGAGAGAGGGCAAACGATATTTGGAACATTGGGCTCTCTTCCAGGGATTGTGGGACACATACAGAAGGATACACCTGAACCGGAGCAGGGCTAATATTCTAGCAGGAATGTTAGTTAATGCTGCACGGTGGTGTTTAAACAAGAGTTTGAGGGGATGGGAACAGGAGTGTCATAGCAGCTTGTGCAGAGGTTGTGGAGGTAGATGTTGGCAACACCTTGGACAAAGTTAGGAATCAAAAGATTGAGCAAGGTGCGACTGGTGTCCTGAGTTGCATACATTTAAATGCAAGAAGTATATTAGGAAAGGTGGATAATAATGTTGAAGATGAGATAGCTGGTTTACAAACATTGGCAAGGTGTAGTGGGTAGAGGCTGCTGATGGAGTAAAATTGCAGACAACAACATGAGTTGCAACGTAAAAGTCAGACAAAATGAGAAAGAGTGATTACAGGGCTGAAAATGTTGTATCTGAATCCTGGAAGTAGAAACAATGCACAATTTTTCGTGATGAGGATCTGATGAGTTGGGTGTCTGCTGATGTGGATGTAGGTGATCACTATCCAGCTGGACACTGCTGTCTGAAGAGTTATGTTAGTGGCTGGTTTTCTCTGATGCTGAAGTTTCAATATCCATAAGTAATCCAATATATACTTACAGGGACATGACTAATGAAACTGTGAATGACATTTACAAGGAATTATATCAGACAAGCCTAGTGTGTGCATTCAGGTAATTTAGTGTGCCCATAATTTAATTCTTGAATAGATCTCTTGCTTTTCCAATTCTGTTGGCTTCTTCAACATCTTTGAATAACTCCTTTAAGTAAGTTTCCTTACCTCTCCTTGCTACCTTTTTGAACTTTGCGTTCGGTTGGGGATATTGGTTCCAATCTCCATTGGCCTTCACTTCTCTTCACTGCTCAGCCACTTGCAGAGCCTCTGCAGAAAGCCACTTTGCTTTCCTGGTCTTCTTTTTGTTTGCAGTATATTTTGTTGCCACGTTTTGTATAATGCTCATTACTTCTATCCATAGTTCTTCTGGTTTTCACTCTACCTGGTTTAATTCATTGTTCTTCACCTCCATGGCATATTTTGAGGGATGCTGTCAACATCAAACTTTGCTGGTGCGTTGGTTTTTCTGATGCTCCTCAGTTTCATTCTGAATATTGCAACAAGCAGCTCATGGTCTGAGCTACAATCTGCTCCTGGTCTTGAATTAGCTGACTGTATAGAGCTCTTACATCTCTGATTGCAAAGTATATAATCAATCTGGTTTCAGTGATGAGCATCTGGTGATATCCATGTGTAGAGCCATCTCTTAGGCTGCTGGAAGAGGGTATTTGCTATAACCAGAGATTATAATTTGGCAAAACTCTAAGTTGCCCGTTACTCCAGGTGTTCTGGTGATTTCCAACTTTGGAATTCCAGTCTCCAATAATAAATACAACATCCCTTTTTGCTGTCATATCCAGGAGGTGCTGCAGTTCTTCATACAGCCTGGATAACTTCATCCTGTTTGCATCTGTTGTCGGAGCACAAACTTGGATCACTGTGATGTTGAAAGGATCAGCAGAATTGTAAAAACAAGAGTTATATTCAAGAAGATTAGAGAAATCAAAAGAACATTTCATGCAAAAATATGTATAGTAAAAGACAAAGTGATATATCTTACAGAAGCAGAAGACCTGAAAATGTGATGACAGTAGAACACGGAAGAATCGTACAGGAAAGATCCCAACAGCGAAGATACCTACAATGACTCCCTCGTCAATCTAGAGCCGGACATTCTGGAAAATGAAGCCAAATGGGTGATAGAGAACATTGACAATAATAAGGCTGCAGGCGGTGAGACCATAAGACAATAAGATCTAGAAGCAGAAGTAGGCCATTTGGACCATCGTGTCTGCTCCACCTTGCAATCATGGGCTGATCCAATTCTTCCAGTCATCCCCACTCCCCTGCTTTGACCCCATACCTTTTGATGCCCTGGCTAATCAAGAACCTATCTATCTCTGCCTCAAATACACCCAATGACTTGGCCTCCAAAGCTGCTTGTGGCAACAAATTCCACAGATTTACCACCCTCTGACTAAAGTAATTTCTCCGCATATCATTTCCAAAAGGGTGTCCTTCAATCCTGAAATCATGCCCTACCAGAGGAAATAACTTTACCATATCTAATCTGTCAACCCTTTCAAAATTCAGAATGTTCCTATGAGATCCCACCCATTCTCCTGAACTCAAAGAAATACAGCCCAAGAGCTGCCAGATGTTCCTCATATGGTAACCCTTTCATTCTTGGAATCACTCTCATGAATCTTCTCTGAATCCTCTCTAATGTCAGTATATCCTTTCTAAAATAAGTAGCCCAAAGCTACACACAATAATCCAAGTGTGGTCTTACAAGTGCCTTATGGAGCCTGTAGTGTTCTCGCTCGGCGTGTAAGATAACGCTGAACTAAACACCGAGATAAACCGTTGTCAATTAAAACAAGGTCGCAATAAGATTAACCATTTACTGTTCACTCTTCCACGTTAACATATGGTAAAAAGTGTTGATAAAACAATACAAGATTCGTACAGCATTTGTTTCCTTCTTGATATTACATTTACATCGTAAATACTTGCAAAGGTAAAACTACAACAACTACATTACATTAAAGTGCAGCATACAGTCAGAATCTACCTATGCCATTGACTGCTTTAAATACACTTCAACTCAAACTATCCGCAACTCTTTAACTAACAAAAACATAAACCTTATCGACCATCGTTACTTTTAACAGGATCGGCGTTAACATTTTGATTCAACATATCAATTATCTCATGACTTACAGCGTTGCTTTCACTGTGTTCCTAGTGTGTAGAGAGAAAACTTTGCTGGTGCTGGACTTGCACATGTCTGGCCCCCACCTTCCCGTTTCTCCAAAACCGGTATTTTCCCACAGGACGCAGCAAAACCGGATGAGACGTCATCACATGCCGCGATATATCACAGACAACGAATTTACTTTAAACAATCCTAACTTTAACTAGAATGCTAACAAATGAATTACTAAGCGAAAATATTATAAACTAAATAACTGCCATAAGGCAACACACTCCCCGCTTGTCCTTCGTAAGGTCACAATGAACATTATACAAAACTTTAGTCTCTAATCAGTCCTTAGGTAGAAGTAGAGTGACTTCTGTAACAGGCCTTTGGTAAATTTTCACATCACCTTGGTCAGTAATTTTCAACTCAACCTTCCTGACATGTCCATCCCTACTAGGGAATGTAGCGGTGATTCTGGCCATTGGCCAGCCGTTGCGGGTGATTTGCTTATCCCTGAGCAGGACTAAATCTCAAATTTGAAGATGCCTGCATGGTTCTGTCCACTTTTGTCTGTGTTGGAACAAAGGTAGATATTGCTGTCTCCAACGAGACCAGAACCATTTTGCCAGAGCCTGGACCTGTCTCCATTGCTTTGTGTACAGGTCCTTATCGGAGAAGTGCCCTGGTGGAGGGGGAGCTCCTGCCTTCTGTGTAAGGAGCATTGATGGCGAGAGTATGAAGGGATTTTCTGGGTCAGAAGACATGGGTAGGAGTGGTTGTGCATTTATAATGGATGTGACCTCTGTCATTAGGGTGCACAGTACCTCGTGGATCAATCGGGTGCGTTGCTGCTTCTCAGGTTTCCTTTTCAGGGTTGTTTGCAAGGGCATGAACCTCTTGACTGCCTGCTCTTTGTTGTTTGGCAAGCACTGGCATGGTTCTCTGAAAGGCAGTGGGGCAACCCCATTATTTGCTTCATCTCTGAAGACCTTGGTGTCCTTTGTTTTTAAGAAAATGGCATCTTGAGCTGATTGAGCAAGTTTATTATCATGCTCAGTTTGAGCGAAGACTGACTGACCCAACGTCTCGTCAGTTACTTTACGTTTGTTAAAGCCTTGTCGTGCTTCCTTAATACACGTGACACTTGTGCGGGGTTGAAAAATTGAATGGCAGCCACTCTCTAGCACATTGGCCTTGAGTGTGCTAACCGTCAGTTTGTGTACATTGCCAGGGCACACCTCTCCTATCACTACCCAGCCTAGATCCAGGCGTTGCGCAAAGGGGGTGTCGTGTGGTCCATTGACCTGCTGCCTAACCTTGTGCACACGGAGAACATCGCTTCCTAATAACAGGAGTATTTCTGCTTTTGGATCCAGTTCTGGGATGTGTTTGGTGATGTGGTGGAGATGTGGTTGGTGTAGCACTGCACTTGGCGCCGGGATCTCAATGCGGTTCTTCAAAATTTCATTGCACTCTAAGAGAGGAGGGAGACAGATGACGACTTTACCATCCAGGGACTAGAGCTGGAAGCCTTCTGCCTTCCTTCCATGAGTTTCCACGTTGCCTGAGCAAGTTCTAAGGTAGTATGGGAACTGCTCACTCTCAAAGTTGAACAAATTAAAGAACTCTGGACTGACTAGTGAGCGATTGCTCTGATCATCCAGAATTACATAGGCTTTGATGGCCTTGTCTTTGGCTCCTTTAGGGTACACCTTAGTGAGGCAGATCTTTGAACAAGAACGGCTTGACTGAGCTTGACCGCAAACTTCTGTACAGCTTGAGCTGACAACAGTTGTCCTGGAGTGAGCCTCTCCCTCCCCGCCATCCTGTTGTGGGGGTGAAGGAGCGTTGTCGGTTTGCGGTAACGGGCCGGGATGCAAGGCCCCATCATGATTAGTGCTATTACATTCTGGACACTTCATGGCGATCGTACACTCTCTAGCAAAGTGAGAGTTCGAGGAACAGCATTTAAAAATATTCTTTTCTCCTTGAGAAGGGCCATCCTCTCTTCAAGGGATTTTTCCCTAAACATTCTGCATTTTCTGAGGGAGTGGGGTTTGTAATGCAATGGACAATTCTTGTGAGGGTTGTTGTTAGTTGTGAAGGCTTCAGTCTTAAGCACTGAGACAGGTTTATTAATGTTGAAATTATTCAAAGAGGATTTATCTGGCTTGATATAAATTGTACTGCTTCCTGGACCCATGATGCTAGGGTACTTTCGCTTCTTCGCCTCCTTGCACACAAACCTAGTGAAATACTCGAAGGGAGGAAATCGACCATTGTGGTCTTCTTTGTACTCTGAGGCAACAGACACCCACCTGTCCTGCAGCCCAAATGAAAGTTTGTCCACGATTTGTCTAATCCCGGATGGAGTATTTAGGTATACTAGACCAGCTGAGTAGCCATCTTCTTTGGCGCCTTGAATCTCCATGAGTAAATCTCCGAGCTCCCTTAACTTAATGTGGTCCTTGGCCGACACCTTAGGAAAATTTTCCAGACGTCGGTATAGCGCCGCTCCAATAATTTCGGGGGCCACATAGCCCTCCCGAAGTCTCTCCCGTGCTTTGCTCAAGGCTAGCTTGGGTCTGTTGATGTACACTGAACATATGCATCTCACCTGTTCGCATGATTCTTTTCCCAGCCATTTCGCCATAAGATCCAACTCTTGGGATGCTCTGAGCTGGATTCTGTCGATAGCATTGGTGAATGTGGAGTACCATGCACGGTAATTTTCAGGTTTGTCGTCGAACTGGTACAGTCCTGAAGTGACGAGATCTCGTCGTGCTAAATACTGTGCCATGGGTTCAACTGCAAGTGGCATGCGGGCTGGGGAAATACGTCAGCGGGTATATGACCGAGGGCGTACCTCTGTTATGGAATTTGCTGTTCTGAATTCAGCCTTTGCCTCTCTTCTCGCCAAATCTGGTAAGTTTGGTGTCAAGAGGTATTTGTCATCAGCCCTTTCATTCTTGACTTCATTGCGGAAGGGTAAATTGTCTTCCTCAGATGGATGTGATGCAATTGGACCTCTCTGGGACTCTTCATGAAGTGGGGCATTATCAAATAAGTATCGAGTGGAAGAACGAATCTTCCAGTCTGTTTGAGATTGGACATAGTCACTTGTGCGTTCCAATCTGGTCTTTTCTGAAGTAGATTTTACGTCAACCAGATCATGAATTTCTTCAGCATCTTCTATGAACTCTGCTTCCACCCTGGCAGCTTCTTCTTCTCGTTCCAGCGCCAGCACTTCTAACTCTACCACTATCCTTGCCCTTTCCAACTGGTTTTCGGCTTCCCTGGCAGTCTTTTTCATCTGGTTTTCGGCTTCTCTGGCAGCCGCTTCCTTCTGGTTTTTGGCTTCTCTGGCAGCCGCTCCCATCTTCAATTTTGCTTCTTGTTTGGCGTAGCGCACTCGCACCTTGGCGGCTTCTGCCTTAGCTCTTGCATGGGCGGCCTTACTTGATGATGCCGTACTGCCTCTGTCGCTGGGTGACAACGACTTGGTGCTGGATCAAGTTGTCATTGCAGCACTTGAAACACCTGATAATGCCACTTTTACACTGTAGTGTTCTCGCTCGGCGTGTAAAATAACGCTGAACTAAACACCGTGATAAACCGTTGTCAATGAAAACAAGGTTGCAATAAGATTAACCGTTTACTGTTCACTCTTCCACATTAACGTATGGTGAAAAATGTTGATAAAACAATACAAAATTTGTACAGCATTTGTTTCCTTCTTGATATTACATTTACATCGTAAATACTTGCAAAGGTAAAACTACAACAACTACATTACATTAAAGTGCAGCATACAGTCAGAATCTACCTACGCCATTGACTGCTTTAAATACACTTCAACTCAAACTATCCGCAACTCTTTAACTAACGAAAACCATCGTTACTTTTAACAGGATCGGCGTTAACATTTTAATTCAACATATCGATTATCTCATGACTTACAGCATTGCTTTCACTATGTTCCTAGTGCGTAGAGAGAAAAATTTGCTGGAGCTGGACTTGCACATTTCTGGCCCCCACCTTCCCATTTCTCCAAAACCGGTATTTTCCCACAGGACGCGGCGAAACCGGATGTGACGTCATTGCACGCCGCGATATATCACAGACAACGAATTTACTTTAAACAATTCTAACTTTAACTAGAGTGCTAACAAACGAATTACTAAGTAAAAATATTATAAACTAAATAACTGCCATAAAGGCAACACAGAGTCTCAACATCACATCCCTGCTCTTATATTCTACAGAAATGAATGTCAACATCATAATCGCCTTCTTCACAAACGACTCAACCTGGAGGTTAAACTTTAGGGTATATTGTACAAGGACTCCCAAGTCTCTTTTCTTCTCTTCATTTTGAATTCTCTCCTCATCTAAATAATAGTCTGCCCATTTATTTCTTCGACCAAAGTGCATGACCATACACTTTTCAGCGTTATATTTTATTTGCCACGTCTTTGCCCGTTCCCCTAAACTATCCAAGTTTCTCTGCAGGGTCTCTGTTTCCTCAACATTACCTGTTCCTCCACCTAGCTTTGTATCATTGGCAAATTTAGCCACAAAGCCATTAATACTGTAGTTCAAATCATCGACATAAATCATAAAAAGCAGCGGTTCCAACGCCAACCCCTGTGGAACTCCACTAGTAAATGGCATCTAGCCACAATAGGATCCCTTTATTCCCACTCTCTGTTTTCCGCCGAGCAGCCAGTGCTCCACCTACTCTAGTAAATACCCTGTAATTCCATGGGCTGTTATATTGCTAAGTAGCCTCATTGTCAGAGGACCCGGAGTCTGGAGTCCGCGGACCGGACCGTGACTCAAGCATTCGCACCTGAGGCTCATCTGTAGGCTGTGAATATAAGGGACTCTGGGATTGAGTGTGGTTGGGGGGTTGTCCTGTCAGTCTCTGCCTGGAGTAACTCATTGGTGGAAGCTGATGCCATTCAGTGAGTTATGGATTTGGCTGTTCTGTAGCCTGCCCAAATCTACTGGCTGCCTTGAGTCTTGGAGCCACCCCAGACCGAGCTCCCTTCCTGTCCCTTGCCTCTGTTGGGTAAGCCAGGCTGGATTACTGTTACCCTGCAGTTTGGTCTGTTCCTTCCTGTCCCTTGCCTCTGTTGGGTAAGACAGGCCAGATTGCTGTTGCCCTGTGGTTAGTTCTGTCCCTTCCTGTCCCTTGCCTCCACTGGGTTGTGCCCTGTGTCCTGCCTAGACCCTCTGCATCCTGTCCAGGAATTCTGTGGCCTGCCCAGGAGGCTAGCTAGAATGCCATGAACTGTGACCTGTCCTGTCCTTCAGCTTTGTCCTGCCCAGTTCCTAGTACTTCAGTGGGTGTCCTGCATTTTGGTCCAGTCTCCAACTGCCTGACATGACACTCATGTGCAACACCTTGTCAAAGGCCTTCTGAAAATCCAAGTACACCACAACTACTGCATCTCCTTTATCTACCCTGCTTGTAATTTCCTCAAATAACTGCAGTAGGTTTGTCAGGTAGAATTTTCCTTTCAGGAAACCATGCTGGCTTTGGCCTATCTTGTCATCTGCCTCCAGGTACTCTGTAATTTCATCCCTCACAATCAATTCCAACAACTTCCCAACCATTGATGTCAGGCTAACAGGTCTATAGTTTCCTTTCTGATGCCTCCCACCCTTCTTAAAAAGTGGAGTAACATTTGCAATTTTCTGGTCATCTGGTACAATGCCAGAATCTATTGATTCTTGAAAGATCATTGTTAATGCCTTCACAAATTCTGCAACTACCTCCTTCAGAACCCAAGGGTGCATTCCATCAGGTCCAGAAGATTTATCCACCCTCAGGCCATTAAGCTTCCTGAGCACCTCAGTCATAATTTTCACAGCACAAACTTCACTTCCTTGACACTCTTGAATGTCTGATACATTGCAGATAGCTTCCAATGTGAAGGTGCAAAATACACATTCAGTTCCTCAGTCATCTCTGCATCTCTCAACACAATCTCCAGTATCATTTTGTATTGGTCCCATATCTACCTGCAGCTCTCTTTCATGCTTTGTATACTTTAAAAAGATTTTAGGATCTTCTTTGATATTAGTTGCCAGCTTCCTCCCATAATTCATCTTTTCTTTCTGAATGACCTTCTTATTTCCCTTCTGCAAGTTTTTAAAAGCTCCCCTATCTTCTGTCTTCCCACTAGCTCTGGCTTCCATGTATACCCTCTATTTTGCTTTCACTTTGGCTCTGACTTATTCACTTGTCAGCCACAGTAGTTTCCTTCTTCCCTTTGAAATTTTCTTATTTGGAATATACCTGTCTTGGAATATGTGACAGAATTCCAGATGAATTGTTTAACATTTTAAAAGGTGATGCTGTAAAAGTGTTGCACGCAATTTGCCAGTAGATCTGGAAAACCCAACAATGGCCTTTAGATGGGAAAAGATCAGTTTATATCCCAATTCTCAATGTGAAGGAATGTTCAAATTACTGAACAATTTCACTAATTTCACAAGTTAGCAAGGTAATGTTAATGATAACGCAAACAAAATTCCAGCAAAATATGGAATGAGAACTGCCAGATATATCAGTAACAATATGTACATTTATCAACCACTTTCTCAGATGCATCTGGTCATTAATGTAAATATTGAATAGGCCAATCATGTGGCATCAGCTCTTTGCATAAAAATATAAAGACATAGACAGGAGGTTCAGCTGTTGTTCACAGCAAAGAAGAGAATGGTGAGGAAATGCAATCTAACTGACTATGACCATGGAATGTTTGCTGGTGCCTCATGCTTACGAATATTAGTTTATTTGTCATTTTATTTATTTGTTTGTTCATTGTTACACATTTATTGATTTGGTTGCTCAATTACTGATTTATTATAATAGTTTTGTAGTTATCGTCTTTTCCATATTATTTCTTTAACTGTCTTTTTCTGTAGTTTTTCTTTCATTCTGAAGTATTTCTTTGTTCTACTGTGAAAACCGGCATGAAAATGAATGTCAACCTAGTATCTGGTGACACACTGTATACAGAGTTTGATAATAAACTTACGTTGAAGTTCGAACATCAACAAATATGATGAACTCTCGGATGGAACCCTGCTGTGAAACAGGTTCATATGATGCATAAATACAAAATTCACAGTTAAATTGATCAAAATCCCTGGTTGTATCTTTCATTCATGTGAACAAAGGTTTGGGGCTGAATATTTTTGCAGTGCACTGCAGCTGGAGTTCAGGAAGTATACCCTGCCTTGTTGAGTTGTGGTCGATCATTGATCTCCGAAATGGCGATTAAGATGACACCTCATTGTAATATTGTCAATGGTTGGTGTAGCGGCAAAACAAAAATCCGAAATCAAACCAAACAATTGTCACCAGCCTGCGACCCCAGACAGAGTTGTTCTACCTGCTTGACTCACCCTCGACTCCAATTAAATATGTGTTCCAAAGAGTCTAATCCTTTGTTTGATACTTTATTACTAATTAGAAAACATACAATATCGAAGCAATATTAAATGATATTAAACAGTCAATAAAAACATGAACTCTGTGTTTCCAAGCTACAACACACAAAGAAATAAGCAACAGTATGATACTTATTCTATTTGCTTTTACCACCACCCCACTAATGTGACTACTTATTATAATAAAGATAATTAATGTGCAGCACAGAAAACATGGCTCCTACAGTTGGTTATGCTGGACTGTCACTGGGGCCAGCTTCATCAATGTTTGTATCTCTTGTTTGGCTGAAGTTCTGTTCACCTTGGTTAGAGTTCGGATCACCTTGGTTAGAGCTCTGTTCACACTTATCAGTTATGTGGTGTCTCAGATTTGAAATTAGCTCTTTGGCCTGCACGGTTGCCGTCTCTGCCGCCATATTCCCCAACTCTTCCTTCATCTTGTTCCATTTCTTCTTTTCCAATGCTTGTTGATACTTGAACTTGTAATAACCATCCTCAGTACAGTCACAATAAGTCCACCTCGGAAAGAATTTTAGTAATACCAGTAAGAACACAGATACACCGAGTATAATGCTGCCAATTATCTGTCAGGATATTAAAAAAAACAAGAAGTTTATAAATAGAATGAGAGTAAGTATTGAGCTTGCCCAGCCGCTGAAATTGATCAGATATTTTTTCAACGAGGTCATCCATTGCTCCAATACTCATTCCCTGTACTAAATCCATATCATATTATTCCGTTCTAATCTAAAGAAAGCCATCAATCACTGCTTTGTACGCACTTCAGAGTGAGCCAGGTACCAACTGGTGAAGAACTGCAAAGGGTCACTACCCTCAAACTAAAGAGCTTCTCACTTTGTATTTACTTTGAATGCCCACATGAAAATGAATGTCAGGGTATAAGAGGATGGAGGGGTTGTGGATAGTGTGGAGGGCTGTCAGAGGTTACAGCGGGACATCGATAGGATGCAAAACTGGGCTGGGAAGTGGTAGATGGAGTTCAACCCAGATTAGTGTGAGGTGGTTCATTTTGGTGGGTCAAATATGATGACAGAATATAGGATCAATGGTAAGACTCTTGGCAGTGTTGAGGATCAGAAGGATCTTGGGGTTTGAGTCCATAGGATACTCGAAGTTGCTCCCAGGTTGACTCTTGAGAAGGTTCATTGGCCTTCTCAACCATGGGTTGAGCTTAGGAGCCTAGAGGTAATGTTGCAGTTATATAGGACCCTGGTCAGACCCCACTTGGAGTACTGTGCTCAGTTCTGGTCGCCTCACTAGAGGAAGGATGTGGAAACCATAGAAAGGGTGAAGAGGAGATTGAGAAGGATGTTGCCTGCATTGGGGAGCATGCCTTATGAGAAAAGGTTGAGTGAATTCATCCTTTTCTTTTGGAGCGACGGAGGATGAGAGGTTACCTGATCGAGGTGTATAAGCTGATGAGAGGTATTGATTGTGTGTATAGTCAGAGGCATTTTCCCAGGGCTGAAATGGCTAACAAGAGAGGGCACAGATTTAAGGTGCTTGCAAGTAGGTACAGAGGAGATGTCAAAGGTAAGTTTTTTACGCAGAGAGTAGCGAGTGTATGGAATGGGTTGCCGGTGACGGTCGTGGAGGCGGATGCAATAGGGTCTTTTGAGAGACTCCTGCATAGGTACACAGAGCTCAGAAAAATACAGGGCGCTGGGTAAGCCTAGTAATTTCTAATGTAGGGGCATGTGACATATATGTACTTGCATAGTAAACTTCCTTCGAACTTTTGAACTTTGACCTTTGCCGACTGCGATGCCCTTTGACACTAACCCCATTTCCCTACATTTATTCCGTATCCCCTTACTCTTTTCGTTTGTAAGTACCTACATTTACGTCTCCAACGCCTCATCTAGCACCTCTTTCCAGATATTCACCACCATTTAGTGGAAAGCCTATCGTTCAAGTCACCCTGTAAATTTCTGCTTCTTACTTTAAACCTGTGCTGACATTTCTATGTCAGTTCTGGGCGCTTTCTCGCATCGGAATTATGATGTGCCGGGGCGGTAACGGCGCGGATAGATCCACTGGCCAGAGACCTGCACTGTTATAGTCGCACTCTTTAAGCAATATCTGACGATACTCACCCGGGACCTGAAACAATACTCGCGCGGAGAAGACGAAGTCTCGAGGCTGCAAGACTCTTTGCATGTCTGATGGCCGTGTGTCCGATTGACTGAAGGGGCGAAATAACAGGCGAAATAATCCCCATCCAGCAGTAAAATAACAACCCATATGACAGATGGGATCGATATTTGCATCAGTGTGTTCAATACGAAACAACATTTTCTGCAGCTGTTGCAGCAACTTTGGCACCGTGAACCAGACTCGGGACATTTACTGCACATTCCACACCGGGGACGTCGTCTGAACGTTCCATACTGGGGACATTGACTGGATGTTCCATACTGGGGACATTGACTGAACGTTCCATACTGGGGACATTGACTGAACGTTCCATACTGGGGACATTGACTGGATGTTCCATACTGGGGACATTGACTGAACGTTCCATACTGGGGACATTGACTGGATGTTCCATACTGGGGACATTGACTGAACGTTCCATACTGGGGACATTGACTGGACGTTCCATACTGGGGACATTGACTGAACGTTCCATACTGGGGACATTGACTGAACGTTCCATACTGGGGACATTGACTGAACGTTCCATACTGGGGACATTGACTGGACGTTCCATACTGGGGACATTGACTGAACGTTCCATACTGGGGACATTGACTGAACGTTCCATACTGGGGACATTGACTGGACGTTCCATACTGGGAACATCGTCTGCACGTTCCACACTCAAACATTAGCCGCGAACGGGGAACCACCATCATACTGATGAGAAGGAGGACGACTGTGGGTACAATAAAAGCAAGATTCGAATGGGTAGCGTTCCATTCCGGATCACAGGGACATGGGCTGTTTTTCTCCACCAGATACTCCAATCCATACAGCTGCTGTTAATGCTGTGTTGCCGATGACGCTCAAAGCGGCGGGAACGAGGTTCGAAAAGAGATCTTTTACGTCTGGCCACTGATCCATCGCAGTCACCCAGTTCTCTGGCTCTAACACTCTTACTAAATCAACCTTCACAGCAGTGAGCGCGGAGATGAGCTGGAGTTCTTATTTAATCCGGAGAAGGGGAGGTTACGGAAGGGTTGTTGCAAAGTCCTCAGTAAGTTTCGGAACACGCCTTCCTTAATACAGATTCCTGCCCTTGATAAAATATACATTATGCATTGTGCATAAATTTATTTACATTCAGTATGTCGTTCGGCCTAAATATTGAAGGTGTAATTGGTTCTGTACATTTGTAGTGTCAGCGCCTCTGTCTTCGGGTCACTGTTACCACTCACGCTGTTGCTTCTGGCCAAGGAAGAAATTTCCAGTGTTTAGTCCCTCAAAGTCTAATGCGGAAGGAGGTTCAACGGTAGACCGATATGTGTCTCCGGGAACAGCCCGGAAATCAGGTAACTTGTTTGAACTCCTTGCATTCTCCTGCAGACCTTCCTTGCAAATCGACTGTCCGTCCGAAAATTGGACATTGATCCATGCATATCGCAGTCGTCCCGAGGTCCGTGCTGTGTTGGTAGTGTGACTGTCAGCGGGATTCTTTTTGCTAAACATTCTTGCCTTGTTCTGTTACCTGCATGGTTACTGAATTCACCGGTGCCTGGTTATTCTGAATATTTAAGCTGTGAATTGTGCTGTTCCTCACTCAGTCTATTAGCCAATTGATCGTGTGTCTGTCTTGTAATCCAGTGCGCTTTCCTTTCGAATGTGTTTTTTTGCCTTGCCTTGCAATTTTTATATTGTGGACCGGTTTGATTTTAGAACTTTTGATTCAGTCTGTTGTGTTTTTTGGAATTGCTTGCCTGTTACTCTTTTACTCTTAACCATGTAACAATTACCGCACCTAAACAGGCTATCTCGGTTCTTCTAGTCCATGCCGAATGCTTACTCTCACCTAGTCCCACCGACCTGCACTCAGCCCATAACCTTCCATTCCTTTCCTGTCCATATACCTGACCATTTTTTTTAAAATGACAATACCGAACCTGCCTCTACCACTTCTAATGGAAGCTCATTCTACACAGGTACCGCTCTCTGAATAACGAAGTTCCCCCTCGTGTTGCCCCTAAAATTTTGCCCCTTAACTCTCAACTCATGTCCTTTTGTTTGAATCTCCCCTATTCTCAATGAAAAAAGCCTATCCAGGTCAACTCTTATCTATCCTCCTCATAATTTTAATTACCTCTATCAAGTTCCCCCCTCAACCTTCTGTGCTCCAACGAATAAAGAACTAACTTGTTCAATCTTTCCCTGTAACTTAGATGTGGAAACCCAGGTTACATTCTAGTAAATCTCCTCTGTATTCTCTCAATTTTGTTGACATCTTTCCTATTTTTCTTATGTCCGGCCTTCTGATTTAGTTTATTGCTTTTGTTTGGAACTGCGCTGGAAAGGCAAAATATCCGGTAAAGTACTTGCCTTTGACCATCCCACACGGACCGTTCCCCTGCAGCGACTGTCGGGCATTCCGTGTTAAGACCATAAGGCATAGGAGCAGAATTAGACCATTCAGCCTATCGAGTCTGCTCCGCCATTCCATCATGGGAAATCCCGGATCCTGATCTTTCCCATAACCGTTGATGCCCCAACCAATCTGGAAACTAATAATTTTCCCCCTAAATATACCCACGTTCTTGGCTTCCACAATTGCCTGTGGCAGAAGATTCCTCTCTCTGGCTTCACTACTCTCTGGCCAAAGGAAAATCCTCCTTACTTCTGTTCTAAACAATCACCCCTCAATTGCGAGGCCATGTCCTATAGTTCTGGACACCCCCACAATCGAAAACATCCTCTCAGTATTCACCTTATCTAGTCCTCTCAACATTCAGTAGGTTTCAAAGAGATCCCCCGCATTCTTCTACATTCCAGTTCCTCTTGTGTTAATACTTTCAATCCCAGAACCATCCTCATGAACTTCAGAGGTCAGAGATTGACAAGCCGCTGAAATTGTGTAGATGAGGAGTGAAATCTAAGTGAATCAGATTCACAGGATAGTGGAGAGAAAATATGGGATTAATGTGGGGAAAGAAATACATTAGAGAAAATATTGGCTTTATTTGCCACATGCACTGTACATCGAAACGTTCAGTGAAATCCATCACTTGAGTCAATGACCGACACAGTCCCAGGATGTCCCGGGAGCATCCCGCAAGTGTCGCCAGGCTTCTGACACTGACATAGCAATCCCACAACGTACTAACCCTAACCCGTACAGACAGTACTGTGCAGAGGTTAAGGAGCAAATATATAGCTAAGGTGCCTAAGAGTTTTGCACAGTACGATGCTGATTGTATGTGTTGTACTGTACTGCTGCTGCTAAACAAACACACAAACAAATTTCATGAAATTCCGTGCCTCTTTCAGCCTGGCTGTATCTTCAGTATATTTCTCATTTCTGTTTTACACTTTCTGTCAATTATTGCCCTCCTGAAAGAGCCGTTTACGTATGATCTTCCCTCTTCCAGGAATTTACTATTCTGCTGCTGCTCTTCTTTCTTCTGTCTCCCATCTAATCTCTGACTATCTTTTATTAGACTTAAAGTTTCCTCGCCTTAAAATGAAGGAATGTGCTTTCTGGAGAGTTCTAGTTCTCTTCCCTTGGTGATTGATTTGAAATATGAGGAGAGATTCTGATGAATAATGGACTTCTAATTGATTCATTGAACATAGAACATAGAAATCTACAGCACATTCCAGGCCCTTTGGCCCACAATGTTGTGCCGACCATGTAACCTACTTTAGAAACTGACTAGAAATACCCAACCGCATCCCCTCTATTTTTCTAAGCTCCATATACTTATTCTAAGAGATTCTTAAATGACCCTATTTTAATCTGCCTCCAGCACCATCGCTGGCAGTGTATTCCAACATCCACCATGCTCTGTGTGAAAAACTTAGCCCAACATCCCCTCTGTATCTACTTCCGAGCACCTTAAAACTATGCTCCCACATGTTGGCCATTTTAGCCCTGGGAAAACACCTCTAGCTGTCCACAGCATCAATGCCTTTCATCATTGTATACACCTCCATCAGGTTACCTCTCATCCTCTATCACTCCAAGCAGAAAAGGCCAAGTTTAGTCAATTTATTCTCATAATGCATGCTTTCCAATCCAGGCAATAGCCTTGTAAATCTCCTCTGCACACTTTCTATGGCTTCCAAATCCTTCCTGTAGTGAGGGTGATTCATTAAGTCAGTCCCACCCCATCAATGGTATTCCCATGGTCTAATTAGAGAGAGCCATAATGGCCTTGTGTGGGGCTGATCGTGTCTTACCATCTTGATTGAATTTTTTGACAAGGTGACAAGAGACATTAATGAAGGTATGGGAGTGGATGTTGTTACATGAATTTCAGTAAGGTGTTTGACAAAGTCCCTCATGTGAGGCTAATCCAGCACATTGTGATGCATGGGGTCTGTAGTGAATTGGCTGTTTGGATTCAGAACTGGATTGCGCACAGAGTGTCATGTTTGAAGGGGCTTATTCAAGCTGGAGGGCTGTAATTAGTTGTGGTCCATTGGGATCTGTGCTGGAACCTCCACGGAGAAATGGCAGATGTAGTTTAACCCAGATAAATGTGAGCTGCTGCACCTTGTTAGGGCAAATACAAGGAGACCGGACACTATTAAGGCAAGATCCCTAAAAGTGTTGCTGAGCAGAGAGATCTTGGGATCCAAGTTCATAGCTCCTTGAAAGTGGCTACGCAGGTCCACAGGTGGTTAAGAAGGCTAATGGAATGCTTGTTTTTATTAGTCAAAGCATTGAGTTAAAAATTCGAGGTTATGTTGCAAATTTATAAAGCTCTATCTAGGCCACATCTGGACTCTTGCAAACAGTTCTGGTTGTCTCCCTACAGGAAAGATGTAGAGGCTTCGGAGATGGTGCAGAAGAGGTTTAGCAGGATTCTGCCTAGTTTAGAGGGCATGTAACACCATGAGAGGCTGAACAAACTTGGGTTGTTTTCTCTGGGGTGGCAGAGGCTGAGGGGAGATCTGAAAAAGTTTTGATTGATCGGGGCATGAAGGGATGTGAGGAGAAGGCAAGAGATGGTGGCTGAGAGGAAGATTGGATCAGCCATGATGAAATGGCAGAGCAGTCTCAATTGACCAAATGGTCTAATTCTGCTCCTATGTCTTATGGTCTTCTAAGATTATGAGAGGCTTAGATAGATTGGACAGAGAGTATCTGTTTCCCAGGGTGGAAATATCTAATACCAGAGGGCATGCACTGAAGATGAGAAGGGTAGGTTCAAAGGGAATATGAGGGGTAAATGTTTGCTCAGAGAGTTGTGGATATCTGTAATGTGCTGCCTGGTACAGTGGTTGAAGCAAATACTTTAGAGGCTTTTAAGAGATGCTTAGACAGGCAATGAATGTGAGGAAGATGGAGGGATATGGACATTGTGTAGGTAGGAAGGGTTCCTTTTTGGGTGTTTTTGATTTACTTTTCAGGCACAACACAGTGATCTACGTTCTTGTTCCATCTCCTTTGCTACAAATCTAACAGATCCCCTGTAAAAGACTTCTGTCTCACTTACTAAGCGTACCTTATCTATGCATCTCATAATCATTAATACATATATTATGTCTCCACTGAGTTCCCTTTATATGATTCAAAATGATAATTCTGATGCATCTCTCTCTGTTCCTTTCCCTTCAACACAGAGCTGATTTTCTGGTTAAACAGATGTGTGAAATGCAGCTCACCTTTATGTTCCAACCTGAGCCGCACTCCCATGAGGAGACAATCCATGACCCTCAGCAGAGGTCAGGGCAAGTGCAACACCTCCCAATTCAACCTACTGCCCACTCAATTGGTTTAGTAACTTATACCTTCTGCCCCACTATTGTAAGCTGATGAAGTGTGTGAGAGAGTCTACTTTGATATTTACTTATTTGTTTGTTTGTTTATTAGTAAACATTTATGGACTTGCTTGATTAATTATTTATTATAATAGCTTTGTATTTGGCTTCTTTTGCACATTACTTCTTTATCTGTCTTGTTGTGTAGTATTTCTTTTTTTGTAATTTATTTTTTTATTGAAGTTCATCATCAAACATTTCCATAAGATGTATTTCAGACATTGTACATATATATCATATAATCATATATATCACAAATCTCCACAAAGTATTTATGTGAGGTATACACTTATAGAAAAGAATGGAAAGAAAAAACAAGCAAAAGGAAAGAACTATGTACAAGTAGGGAGTGATCTTTTTTTTACAACATATTCATTGATTTGTGAGGATAAAATCAGGCCTATGAGGCATGATGTAGTTAAACCATTTTTCCCAGTTTGAATGAAATTGTTCCTGCTTATGATTAACAGATGCCGTTACCTTCCCCATTATGTAAATGTCTATTGCAATTTCCATCCATGCATTTAAAGTTGGGCGCTCCTGTGATAACCATTTCCTAGTAAGAGTCTTTTTACCAGCCACCAACAGTATATTCATTGAATATTTATCTCTTTTCAGCCATTCTTGAGGTATATATCCAAAATACATGGTCTTACTCTCTAAGGGTATTTCACATTTAAAGATATCTTGTAGGGCATTGTGTATCCCCCTCCAATAGTTTTTGATCACAGGGCAGTCCCAAAAAATATGATATTGATTTGCATTTTGATTTCCACAATTTCTCCAGCAAACTGGGAGGTTACTATCATAATGGGATTTCTGAGAGGGTGTAATAAAATATATTATCAAGTTTTTCCATTCAAACTCCCTCCATTTCTGTGAACTGGTATACTTCCATTGAGATCTCCATATTGTTGTTCATTCTTCCTCAGATATAATTATCCCTCCTTCCTTCTCCCATTTTGTTTTAATGTATGAAGTCGAATGTGTTTTAAGATTTGATAACCCCTTATGCATGCTTGAAATGATTCTACTACCATTATCTGAATTATATGCTTTTCTAAATAGCTCTATCAAACATGTACTTGCCTTGGTTACATTTTAAGCGTCTTATTAACATATTGTCGCATCTGTAAATATCGATAAAAATCTTGTTTTTCTAATAAGTGTTTCTCTTTAAGCATTTCAAAACTGAACAGTGTTCCTTCTTTCATTATGTTGCAAAGAACTGTTATTCCTTTAGCTGTCAAGTGCTTAAATCTAGCCTCTAATTTAATTTGTGTAAAATCTAAGTCATATGCACACAATTTAAGAATTGCAATATCTCCCTCTGGATCATATTCTCTTATAGTAGTTTTCCATATTTTAAGAGTCAATTTCACCCATGGGTTATCAATAGTATTGATCTACCTTTGCAGGTTGTCATCAGCCAAAATTGCTTGTATGGAGATGGGAAGTACCCGTTCCTCAATGTTTATCCATTGAGCGTCATATGATGGGCTGCACCAACATATCACAGCTCTCAACTGTGCTGCAAAATAATAATCTCCAAGAGAAGGTAGGTCCCATCCCCCCTTTTCCTTTGCTAATTGCAAAGATTTGAGACGAACTCTAGGCCTTTTACCCTGCCAAATATACCTTGATAACATGTTCCAGTTTTAACCACTTTTAACAAGTATAAACCAGTCTTATCCATTTTAAGCAGATTTAACCAATATAAACCATTTTAACCATTTAAAACCAGTATAAACCATTTTAACCAGTATAAACCAGTTTTAACCAGTTCTAAACATTTTAAACCATTTTTAACCATTTTGTCCAGCATATACCATTTTAACCAGTATAAACCAGTACAAACCAGTTTTAACTGATTTTAACCAGCATAAACTGGTTTGAACCAGTATAAACCAGTTCTAACCTGTTTTAACCAGTATAAACCAGTTAAACCATTTTTAACCAGTATAAACCAGTTTAAACCAGTATAACATATGTCAGGACTGCTGACAAAGGGTCTCGGCCCGAAACGTCGACAACGCTTCTCCCTATAGATGCTGCCTGGCCTGCTGTGTTCCACCAGCATTTTGTGTGTGTTGTTAACCAGTAGAAACCAGTTTTAACCAGTTCTAAACTTTTAAAATCATTTTAACCACTTTTAACCAGTATATACCATTTTAACCAGTTTTAACCAGTCCTGACGAAGGGTCTCTGCCCGAAACATCGACAGTCCTTCTGTTTCTCCCTATAGATGCTGCCTGGCCTGCTGCATTCCACCAGCATTATGTGCGTGTTGTTTGAATTTCCAGCATCTGCAGATTTCCTCGTGTTTGCTCCGTAAATCAGGTAACTTGTTTGAACCCCTTGCATTCTTCTGCAGACCTTCTTTGCAAATCGACTCTCCGTACGAAAACTGGGCATTGATCCACGCATATCGCAGTCGTCCCGAGGTCCGCGCTGTGTTGGTAGTGTGACTGTCAGCGGGATTCTTGTTGCTAAACATTCTTGCCTTGCTCTGTTACCTGCATGGTAACTGACTTCACCTGTGCCTGGTTATTCTGAATATTTAAGCTGTGAATTGTGCTTTTCCTTACGCAGTCAATTAGCCAATGCTTGATCGTGTATCTGTCTTGTAATCCAGTGCGCTTTCCTTTTGAATGTTTTTTTTTTGCCTTGCCTTGCCTTTGCCTTGCCAGCTACTCTTTTATTCTTGTTTTACTTGTGTTTGGCCTTCTAATTTAGATTACTGTCTGTGTTTTGGAACTGTGCTGGAAAGGCAAAATATCCCTGTAGTACTTGCCTGGGTATTCATTCCGGCCTCCCGTGTGATCTCTACATCTCTGTTCATTTCTCATTCATCCTCTTGGGGACAGTGGTAGAGTTCCGGACTGTCTCGCCGGAGACCGTTGTCAAGCCCATCAGGCCAGTCAGTGACTCTGACTTTCAGAACGGCTTCTGGAGGGAAGGCCCCCTCCTATTGCCATCCAAGTGAGGTACTTGTGCTTATTGGTGATTACTTTCAATGAGCCAGTGACCATTGGCCATCCCACACGGGCCATTCCTCTGCAGGGACTGCAGGGTATTCCGTGTTAAGACCAGAAGGCATAGGAGCAGATTTAGACCATTCAGCCTATCGAGTCTGCTCCGCCATTCCATCATGGCAAATCCTGGATCCCATTCATTCCCATAACAGTTGATGGCCTGATCAATCAGGTAACTATCAATTTTCTCCTTAAGTATACCCACGGTCTTGGCTTCCACAGCTGTCTGTGGCAGAACATTCCTCTCTCTGGCTTCACTGTTCTCTGGTTAAAAAAAAAAATCGTCCTCACCTCTGTTCTAAAGTGTCGTCCCTCAATTGCGAGGCTGTGTGCTTTAGTTTTGGACACCCCAGCATCGAAAACATCCTCTCGACATTCACCTTATCTAGCCCTTTCAACAGTCGGTAGGTTTCAGTGATATCCCCCGCATTCTTCTAAATTCCAGGCCTAAAGTCATCAAATGTTCCTCATATGTTAACCCCTTCATTCCCAGAATTAGCCTCTTGAACCTCAGAGGTCAGAGATTGACTGGCCGCTGAAATTGTGTCGATCAGGAGCGAAATCTAAGTGGATCGGGTTCGCGGGATAGTGGAGAGAAAATATGGGATTAATGTGGGGGAAGAAATACATTAGAGAAAATACTGACTTTATTCGCCACATGCACTGTAGATCGAAACTTTCAGTGAAATCCATCACTTGAGTCAATGACCAACACAGTCCCAGGATGTCCCGGGAGCATCCCGCAAGTGTCACCAGGCTTCCGACACTGACATAGCATGCCCACAACATACTAACCCTAACCCGTACAGAGGTTAAGGAGCAGATATATAGCTAAGCTGCCTAAGACTTTTGCACAGTACGATACTGATTTTATGTGTTGTAATGTACTGCTGCCGCTAAACAAACACACAAGCAAATTTCTTGAAATTTCAAGCCTCTTTCAGCCTGGCTGTATGGTCAGCATCTGTCTCATTTCTGTCTTACACTTTCTGTCAATTATTGCTCTCCTGAAAGAGCTATTTACATATGTTAGAAACATAGAAAACCTATAGCATAATACAGGCCCTTCAGCCCACAAATTTGTGCTGAACAAGTCCCTAACTTTGACATTACTAGGCTTACCTATAGCCCTGTATTTTACTAAGCTCTATGTACCTATCCAAAAGCCTCTTAAAAGACCCTATCGTATCTGCCACCACCAACATTGCTGGCAGCCCATTCCATGCACTCACCACTCTGAATAAAAAATATTGTTCTTCCCTCTTCCAGGAATTTACTTATCTGGCGCCGTTCTTCTTTCTTCTGTCTCCCGTCTAATCTCTGACGATCTTTTCATGCCAATTTATTTGACTGAACATGTTCTCCAAAGTCTGTTATCTTTCTGTTTATCCGCCACTATGTTCGATGCCCAGATGCTATTTGTTGCACAGTTGTTATTCGTTGTTGATGTTTCGTAGCCATGGAGTTTTCTTCTATTTCTCAACCTCTTACAAGTTCAGATGCGGCCAGAACAATGTTTTCGGCTTCAAAAGTAATTCTTGCTCAAATATTGGTTCACATAACTTTCTTTTTTCCCCAATAGAGATAAGACAGCCCGAGTTATTCCGTAGATAGTGATGCAACCTCTCCCTCAGTGTCACAAAAACAAAGGAGCTGGTTGTCGTTTACAGGATGAATGCAGATGGGCTAACCCCTGTTGTCATCAATGGATCTGGGCTTGAGAGAGTGAACAGCTTTTACATTCCTCGCATCCACATCACCGAAGACCTCAGCTGGGTGGTGAGAAAGGCCCTCAAATCCTAAGAACTTTCAATAGGGGCGCAATTGAGAGCATCCTGACAGGCTGCTTCACTCCCTGGTATGGGAACTGTACCTCCATTAATCGTAGGATTCTGCAGAGAGTGGTGCGGACAGCCCAACCCACCTGTAGATGTGAAATTCCCACTGCAGTATTCAGGACATTTACAAAGGCAGTTCTGTAAAAAGGGCCCGAAGGTTTATTGGGGACCCGAGTTACCCCAACTACAACCTATTCCAGTTGCTACCATCCGGGAAATGGTACCGCAGCATAAAAGCCAGGACCGACAGGATCCGGGACAGCTTCTTCCACTAGCCCACCAGACTGATGAACTCACACTGATTTGAGTGTATTTCTATGGTATATTGTCTGTTCATTTTATTATAATTATAATTTACTATAATTACACATTGCACATTTAGACGGAGAAGTAACGTAAAGATTTTTACTCCTCATGTCTGTGAAGGATGTAGGAAATAAAGTCAATTCAATTCAATTCAATCAAAAAGGATCCAATTTGGTTGAGCAATGGCTGCAATTTGTAGAGAAACCATAACATCAATCTTACAAGCAGTTTCTGTCTCCCTCTCTCTCTTAATAGCAGCACAGTTCATCGGGTCAATTTTGGACCCCATCAAAGATGTAAGGAATAAAGTCAACTCAATTCAATTCAATCAGTGTTCAGACAGGAACCAATTTGGTTAAGCAATGGCTGCTTAATCTCAGAACAGAATAGTCCAGTATTCAAAGGAAAAAAGTTTCTTCAAACTGAGGTGCACTGCAGTTAACAAAACATACTGGCAATAAGTAGCACCATGCTTACAAGAAAGCACAGAAGAATCATCTGGTGCAAAACTGAGCGAGATTGTGAATATGAAGGAGGGGGTGAAGAGCTTTGAATCAGACAAACTGAGTGAATGGTCAAGAACATAAGAAGAAATATCAATAAATTGGGAATAACTATGTAATTGACTTTTATTGAAAACACCACGTGTTAATTTTATAAAATTGGAGATATGACCATGCTCATGTTGAAAGGTACCTCGGTGTGTTTGCACTCAATATCAATGTGCCGGTGCACCACATGAGAAAAGAGAAGGGTCTTGCCCCGAAAATTCAATTGTTTACTCTCCCAGAGGTGACGCCCACTCACTGAGCTCCTCTCACATTTTGTGTGTGTTGCTCGATATTTCCAGTACCCGCTGAATCTCTCCTGTAAACAGTATGTTGGTCTTTATTATCAACAAACAAGGGAAAATCTGCAGATGTTGGAAATCCAAGTAACACACTCAAAATGCTGGAGGAACTCAACAGGCCTGGCAGCATCTATGGAAAAGAGTACAATCAACATTTCACACCGAGACCATTCATCAGGGGGGTGGTGAAAGGTCCTGCTGAAGGGTCTCAACCCGAAACGTCTTTTCCTTTGATGCTGCTTGGCCTGCTGAGTTCCTCCAGCATTCTGTGTGTGGCACTTTATTATGATAGGACTGACATGGGTAACAAGTCCAATTGTAATTATAAATATACAATAGGGACAAAGTTTTCTTGCCTTAACAAGAAGGACTGTGCTTTCTGGAGAGTGAATGTGGTGATGAGTTGTAGTTCTCTTCCCTCGGTAATTGATTTGACATATGAGGAGAGATTCTGAAAATAATGGGCTTCTAATTGATTCATTGAACATAGAAATTCCAGGCCCTTTGGCCCACAATGTTGTGCCGACCATGTAACCTACTCTAGAGACTGACTGGAATTACTCAATCACATAACCCTCTATTTTTCTAAGCTCCATGTACTTCTCTAAGAGATTCTTAAAAGACCCTATTGTATCTGCCTCCAGCACCATCACTGGTAGTGTATTTGAAGCACCCACCACGCTCTGTGTGAAAAACGTAGCCCAACATCCCCTCTGTACCTACTTCCAAACACCTTAAAACTATGCCCCCTCATGTTTGGCATTTTAGCCCTGGGAAAACGCCTCTAGCTGTTCACACCAACAATTATTCTCATCGTCGTATACAACTCCATCAGGTCACCTCTCATCCTCTGTTGCTCCAAGAGGAAAAGGCCAGGTTTAATCAACTTATTCTCATAAGGTATGCTTTCCAATCCAGGCGACTTCCTTCTACATTTCCTCTGCACCCTTTTTATAGTATTCACATCCTTCCTGCAGTGAGGCTGATTCGTTAAGTCAGTCCTACCCCATCAGAGGTATTCCCATGGTCTAATTAGGGAGAGCTATCATGGCTTTGTATGGGGCCGATCGTGCCTTACCATCTTGATTGAATTTTTTGACAAGGTGACAAGAGGCATTAATGAAGGTAGGGTAGTCGGTGTTGTTGCATGAATTTCAGTAAGGTGTTTGACAAAGTCCCTCATGTGAGGCTAATCCAGAACATTGTGATGCATGGGGTCTGCAGTGAATTGGCTGTTTGTATTCAGAACTGGCTGGAGCACAGAGGACAGAGTGTTGTGTTTGAAGGGGCTTATTCAAGCTGGAGGGCTGTAATTAGTTCTGTTCCACAGGGATCTGTGCTGGAACCTCCACAGAGAAATAGCAGATGTAGTTTAACCCAGATAAATGTGAGCTGCTGCACCTTGTTAGGGCAAATTCAAGGAGACAAGACACTATTAAGGCAAGATCCCTAAAAGTGTTGCTGAGCAGAGAGATCTTGGGATCCAAGTTGATAGCTCCTTGAAAGTGGCTACACAGGTCCACAGGTGGTTAAGAAGGCTGATGGAATGATTGTTTTTGTTAGGCAAAGCATTGAGTTAAAAAGTCAAGAGGTTATGTTGCAACTTTATAAAGCTCTATCTAGGCCACATCTGGACTATTGCAAACAGTTCTGGTTGTCTCCCTATAGGAAAGAGGTAGAGGCTTCGGAGAGGGTGCAGAAGAGGTTTAGCGGGATTCTGCCTAGTTTAGAGGGCATGTAACACCATGAGAGGCTGAACAAACTTGGATTGTTTTCTTTGGGGTGGCAGAGGCTGAGGGGAGTTCTGAAAAAGGGTTGATTGATCAGGGCATGAAGGCAGGAGATTGGGGCTGAGAGGAAAATTGGATCAGCCATAATGAAATGGCAGAGCAGTCTCAATTGACCAGATGGTCTAATTCTGCTCCTATGTCTTATGGTCTTATAAGATTATGAGAGGTTTAGATAGATTGGACAGAGAGTATCTGTTTCCCAAGGCAGAAAGGTCTACTACCAGAGGGCATGCTCTGAAGGTGAGAAGGGTGGGTTCAAAGGGGACATGAGGGGTACATTTTTGCTCAGAGAGTGGTGGGTGTCTGTAATGTTCTGCCTGGTACAATGGTTGAAAAAATACTTGATGAAGTGTGTGAGAGAGTCTACGTTGATATTTACTTATTTGTTTGTTTGTTTATTATCACACATTTATGGACTTACTTGATTAATTATTTATGATAATAGCTTTGCATTTGGCTTCTTGGCACATTAGTTCTTTATCTGTCTTGGTGTGTAGTTTTTCTTTGATTCGACTGTATTTCTTTGTTCTACTGTGACTACCAGCTAGAAATTGAATTTCAAACTGATATATGGTGACATACTTTATAAGTACTTCGATAATAAATTTACTTTGAACTTTGAATATCAAAACATAGAATTAACTCTCAGATGGATCTCTGTCATTGGTAGTCTATGAATAGGACAACAGTTGCTCTGTACAGCAGAACAGTATTGATCACAGCCATAATCAAACAACACAGCTACTCTCAGCAGATCGCAGTGGATTGTGCAGTCAGATTCAGAATTAATACATTCGTTATATAAGTTCAAATATATTTATCACAATTTAACAGAGCAACTGATGCATGCAATGATAACCAAGCATACTTTATTTGGTCAGGTTTCTATAATCTCCGACAATCTTTTCTCACCAGCTTTAGGAATGAGCTTCATGTTCTGTTTTTCAACAGATATCGATCTTGAGGAGCAGCAAACAATTCCTGTAAATCCCATGTATCTGTGTGTGTGAGAGGAAGAGAGAGGGAGGAAGGGAGAAGGGGAGGGAGAGAGAGGGGGAGTGAGAGGGAGGGGAGGATGGGAGAGAGGAGGGTGGTGGAGGGAGGGGGAGCAAGAAGGTAGGGAGAGAGAGAGTAGAGTGCAGGGGGAAGGAGAGGGGAGAAGGAGGAGAAGGAGGTGAGTGAGGAAGAGGAAGAGAAAGAAAGAAATTGAGAGTTGGAGAGAAAAGGAGAGAGAGAAGAGAGAGAGAAAGAAGTGAGGGAGGAGAGAGGATAGAATGAGTGAGAGAAGGAAAGAGAGAGGATAGAGAGAGGAGTAGAGAGACAAAAGGAGAAAGGAGGGAATTGATGCACCATCAGTAACTCTCGGAGGCAGGAAGTGAACGATAGGCTTTTATTAGCAGCAAAAGGGGAGCCCACTACATCTCTGAGACTGAGGGAGGACAGTGCCCCAATCGCCTTTATACAAGGGTCTGTGAGAGGAGCCACAGGAGCAGTCAGCAGAGGGCGTGTCCAGACAGGTATACATAGTTTACCACAGGAATAGAGAGAAGAGAGGGAGAGGAGTGAGAGGAGGGGAGAGAGGGGGAGCGGAGGAGAGAGAGTGAGGGTGGGGGAGAGGGATGGTGAGAGGGGGATGAGGAAGAGAAAAAAAGAAATAGAGAGAGAAGGAGAAAGAGAAGAGAAAGGGAGAGAGGGGGAGAAGGGAGAGGGAGAGAGAGATGAGGGAGGAGAGAGGAGAAGGAGAGGAGTTTGAGAAGGAAAGAGGAGGATAGAGAGGAGAGAAAAGGAGAAAAGAGAGAGAGGAGGAGAGAGACAGAGAAAGAAGTGAATAGAGAGAAGAGAGAGGAGAGAGCGAAGGGAGAGGAGGTGAGAGAGGGGAAGAGATAGGAGGAAAGTGAGGGAGAGAGGGGAGAAGAGGAGGCAGAGTGAGGAGAGGAGAGGAGAGGAGAGGAGAGGGAGAAAATAGAAAGAGGAGGAGAGGAAGTGAGAGGGAAAAGAGAGAGGAGAGGAGAGAGAGGGGAAGAAAGAGGAGAGAGAGAAGGAGAGAGGGAGAGGAGAGGATGAGAGAGAGAGAGAGAGAAGAAAGGAGAGAGAGAGAGAGAAGAAAGGAGAGAGAGAGAGTGGAGAGTTTAGAAGGAGGGAAGGAGAAATGAGGGGAGAGAAGCAGAGAGAGAAGGAAAGAAATAGGAGAGGGAGAAGGAGAGAGAAGAGGGTGAGGGGAAGGACAGAGCAGAAGGAGAGAGAGAGAGGAAAGTGAGGGAGGATAGAGAGAGAAAAAAAGAGGGGGAAGGAGAGAGAAGAGTAAGAAAAAGAGAAAGGAAAGAGGGAGAGAAGGAATGAGAAAAGAGAGGGAAAGGAGGAGAGGGAAGGAGAGAGAGGGAGGAGAGAGGAGAGAGAAAGGAGAGAGAGAACAGAGAGAAAGAGAGTGGAAGGAGAGGCGGAGAGAAAAAGAGAAGAGAGGAGAGGAGAGAGAGGAATGAAAAGGAGAGAGAAGGAGTGGAAGGGAGAAGGAAAGAGAGAAAAGAAAGAGGAGTGAGAATGAGCGAGAAATGTGAAAGAAAGGAGGAGAGAGAGAAGAGCGAGAGGGAAGAAGAGAAGGACAGAGGACAAGGAGAGAGAGGAGGAGAAAAAATAGATGAGAAACAGGTGAGTGAAGAGAGAGAAAGAGAGAAAGACAGATGAGAGAGAAAAGAAAGTAGAGAGAGAGTAGAGAAGGAGAGAGAGAAAACAGAGAGAAGAGAGGAAGAGAGAGGGGAGGAGGAGAAAGAGGAGGAAGAGGGAAGGAGAGAAGAGTGAGGAGAGAGAGAAGAGAGAGAGGGAAGAGGAGGAAAGAGGGGGATGAAGAGGGTGAGGAGAGAGGGGGAGGGGAGGAGGAGAAGGGGAGGAGAGAGGGGGAAGTGGGGAGGAGTGAGGGGAGGAGAGAGGGGGAAGAGTGAGGGGGAAGAGTGAGGGGGAGGAGAGAGGGGCAGGAGAGAGGGGGGATGGAGAGAGCAGGAACGGTGGGGAAAGGACGGAGATGCAAAATAATAAATAAACAAGCAAATAATCAAAAGAATAAATAAATGCAGATATAAATAGATAGTCAGAGAGATAGATTTTAATCATCTCCTCTGCCCAATGTATAAATGGGAGTAAGAACTACGAGGTACATTGGCAGTGAGGAGGTGTGGAGAATTGGTCCATTGAAGATCAACATGGCTGTCCACCTATGGATCCACAAGAGAATGGGCGAGGATTTTAATAAATATTTCCCTACAAATTTTACTGTGAAGAAGAACACAGAAGAAAATGAGTCAAAGTAAGTTGTGATATCTCGGACAATGTACGGATATGCAGAATATGACCAAATGAATCCTTGGACTTTTCTGGGAATCCAGAGAAGAAATTGCAGAGGCTCTTGTAGAAGTAATTGCATTATCTTCAGCCGCAGGTGAATCTCTGGAGATCGGAGGATGGCAAGTGTTGCACTGTTATTTAAGAACAGTAACAAATAGAAGCCGTAAACTACAGGCCAGCAAACCTGTTATCAGTTGTGGAGAGGATTCTAAGCGACAGAATATTTCAGCAGTTGGATAGACAAGGACTGATCTGGCTCTGTGCAAGGGCAGTCATATCTCACACATCTATTAAGAATTATTCGACGAGGTAAGCAAGGAGATTGGTGAGGACAGGGTAGTGGAAGTTGTCTATACAGACTTAAGCATGGCTTTCAGAAAGATCCTGTGAGAAAGGCTGTCTGGAAGGTCCAATTGCTTGTGATTTAGTGAGAGCTAGCTGTGTGCATACAGAATTGTCTTGAGGGTAGCTAGCAAAGTGTTACGGTGGAAGGTTGTTTATCAAACTGTAGGCCTGTGTTATGCCACAGGGATGGCTGTGGGCCACAACTTTCCTTCATTTAATGTCAACAATTTGCATCACAATGTATAAGATGTGGGTAACCTTTCTACATATGATATAATAGTAGGTGCTATTGTAGACTGTGTAGAAGGTTTCCAAAAAATAACAGGGGTATATTGATCATCTAGGTAGTAGCCAATATCATTTCATCTTCCCCGTTTCTTCTTAAAATTCTACTCTCTAAGTTTACACTTCTCGATCCTGGGGAGAAGGACTGCGACAATGCATCTGATCTTTACTCCTCATGTTTGATAGGTCACTCCTATGTTGAGGGAGGGTGGGGAAGCATTGAAGTATCGAGCCTCTTTAAATAACTCAACCCCTCCAGTCCCATAGTGTCCTTGTAAATTTTTACAGATTAATGTAATCAGTTTTACAGCCGGGCGACCAGAATTGCACACAGTATTCCAAGCGTAGTCTCACCAACAACTTGTCGTGAGTGTTTAACCCAGTTCATATTCGGTAGGTCTGTGTAAGGCACAGATGCAGAGAACAACCCTGGGAGAGCAGGTTGTTGGAGACTGGCAAACGGAAGTGTTTGAATAATAGAAGGCAAATGGACAGTGAGTTGCCATTACCAGTCCATCATGCCTTCTTTGTGACTTAAACAGAAAAGCTAAAAGACAGGAGAGTTCAAATTAAATTTCTTATCATAAGACCATAGGAACCTAGAAGCAAAATTACACTATTCGGCCCATCGAGTTTGCTCTGCCAATCCATTATAGCTGCTTTATTATTCCTCTCAACTCCATTCTCCTGCCTTTTCCCCGTATCCTTTGACACCCTGATTAAGCTGACCTCCATTCTCCTGCTGAATAAATTCATCCTCATCTCTGTTCTAAATGGACATCCTTCATTTCTGAGTCTGTGCCCTCTGGTCCTCGACTCCTCCCCCCACCTTCAGTAAACATCCTGCTCCCATCCACTCTATCCAGACCTTTCAACATTCAATAGGTTTCAATGAGATCCCCCTCATTATTTAAACTCCAGTGAGTACAGGTCCAGAGCAATCAAACTCTCCTCATCTGTTAACCCATCATTCTGGTGAACATCCCCTGAACCCTCTCTAATGTCAGCACATCTTTTTTTAGATAAGGGACCCAATTCTGCTCACAAAACTTCAAATGCGGTCTGACCAATGTCAATAAATCATCAGCATTACATCGTTACTCTGGTAATCGAGTCCTCTCGAAATGAAAGCTAACCTTGCCTTTGCCTTCCTCACCACTGACACAACATGCAAGTTAACTGTTAGGGGATCCTGCAAGGCTCTCCGCATCTCTGATGTTTGAAATTTCTCCCCATTTGGAAAATAGTCCGTACCTTTATTCCTTCTGCAAACGTGCACTGCCATGAACTTCCCAATATTATATTCAATCTGTGACATCCTTGCTCATTCCCCAAATGTCTCATTCTTCTACAGACACCTTGCTTCCTCAACACTAGCTACCCCTCCACCTACCTTCAAATCATTCACAAACTTGGCCGCAATGCAGTTACTTCCTTTATCCAAATTATTGAAATACAACATGAGAAGAAACAGTCCCAACATGACCCCTTCTGCATCCAAAAGTCACCGGCAGCCATCCAGAAAAGATCTGCTTTATTCCCGCTGTTTGTCTCCTGCCAGTCAGCCAATCTTTTTTTCATGCTCGTACCTTTCCCATAGTGTCATGGGCTCTTATTTTGTTAAGGAGGCTCATGTGCAGCACATTGTTAAAGACCTTCTGAAATTCCAAATAAACAGTCTCCATTGACTCTACTTTGTCTCTCCTGCCTGTTATTTCCTTAAAAAATTCCAACAGATTTGTCTGGCAAGATTTCCTCTTCAGGAAACTATGCGGACTTTGGCCTATTCTATCATGTGCCTACAAGTACCCCAAAACCTCGTCTTTAAAAATAGACTCCAACATCTTTCCAACCACTGAGTCAGGCTAAATGACCTAGAATTTCCTTTCCTCTGCCTTCCTCCATTCTGAACGAGTGGAGTGGCATTTCCGATTTTCCAATCTTCAGGAACAAATCTGGAATCTAATGATTCTTGAAAGATCATTACTAATACCTCCACAATCTCTTCAGTTACCTCATTTAGAACCCTGGGAGTGTAGTTCATCTGGTCCATGTGACTTATCTACCAATACACTTTTCAGCTTCCCAAACACCTTCTCCTTACTAATAGCAATGACACTGATTTCTGCCCCCAGACACTCCTGCATTTCTGGCATTCTGCCAGTGTCTTCTACAGTGACAACTGATGTAAAATACTTATGAAGTTCCTCCATCATTTCTTTGCCCCCATCACTACCTCTTCATCATTATATTCCAGCAGTCCAAAATTCACTTGTCTCTCTTTTACTCCTTATATATTGTACCTGAATAAAAGCATTTTTTCATCTTTTATGTTGTTAGTTAGCGTTCCTTCAGATTTCATCCTTTCTCTCAATCATCCAACTTCTCACTTGCTTTTGCTATATTATATGCCCTTTCCTTGGCTTTCATGCAGTCCTTAACTTGTGTTGTCAGCATGGTTGCCTAACGCTGCTATTTGAGAACTACTTCTGTGGAGAAATCTTATCCTGCACTTTGTGAACTATTCCCAGAAACTTCTGCCACCTCTGTTCTGCCATCACCCCATCATTATCCCCCTCCAATCCACCTGGGCAATCTCCTCTCTTGTGCTCGTTTATTGCATTGCAATACTGATACATGTGACTTATGTTTCTCCCTCGCAGACTGTAGGATGAATTCAATCCTATTATAATCACTAACTACTCAGGGTTCCTTTCCATTAAGTTCCCTAATAACTCGGGGTCATTCCACAACACCCAATCTAAGATAACCTTTGCCTGAAGAGGCTTAAGCACAAGCTGCTCTAAAAAGCCACCTCATAGGCGTTCAACAGATTCCCTCTCCTGTGATCCAACAACAATTTGATTTTCTCAACCCCTTCGCAAATTGAAGTCTCCCATTGCAATTGTGTCATTACCCATATTATCTGCCCTTTCCAGCTCCCTTCGCAATCTGAACCTCCCATATTGGCTACAATTGGGAGGTGTATCTTTGATTCCCATAATAGTGTTTTTTACACTTGCAGTTTCTTAACTTCACCCACAAAGATTCATCATTCTCTGACCCTATAACACCTCATTCTAAAGTGTAATTCCATCTGTTACAAACAGAGCCACACCTTCACTTCTGCCTTCCTGCCTGTCCTTTCAATATAAAGTATATCCTTTGATGTTAAGCTCCCAACTATAGCCTCCTTTCAGCCACAACTCAGTGATACTCACAGCATTATATGAACCAATCGTTCATTGCTCCATGAGCTTGTCAACCTTATTCCGAATGCTATGTGCATATGAATACAACACTGCCAGTGCTTTGCCCGTATGAATTTTGGCTCTGTGGTACAACATACTTCTTGCTCTATCTGCTGTTGTATCCGATGATTGGGTGTCATTCATGTAATACATTCATATTACATATTACATCATCTACTTGTAAACCTCCTGGCTTATCCTCAGCTCTATCATACTGGCTCCCATTCCCCCTGCTGTATTAGTATAAACCACTCCCATCAGCCCTAGCAAACTAGCCCACAAGGATATTGTTCCCCCTGGGATTCAAGTAAAACCTGTCTCTTCTGTGCAGGTCCCACCTGCCACAGAAGAGGTCCCAGTGATCCAGAAATCTGAATCCCTGTCCCCTGCTCCAATTCTTCAGCCACACATTTATATGCACCTCATTCTATCCCTATCCTCACTGTGATATGGCACGGGAGGCAATGCTGAGGTTACCATCCCCGAGATCCTGCTTCTCAGCTTCCTTCCTAACTCTCTGCATTCTGTTTTCAGGACCTCCTCCCTTTTTCTGCCTGTGTTGTTGCTACCACAGCTTCTGGCTACTCACCCTCCCATTTCAGAATATTGTGGATGATTTCAGAAACATCTTAGACCCTGGCACCCGGGGGGAACCTACCATCTGTGTTTCCTTTTTACATCCACAGGATCGCCTATCTGTCTCCCAACTAAAGAGTTCCATACTACTGCTGCCATCCTCTTCTATTCCCTACCTTTCTGAGCCACAGGGTCAGACTCAGTACCAGAGGAACAGGCGCTGTTGCTTCCCCAAGGTAGGTCGTTCCTCCCAACACTACTCAAAATGGAGTAATAATTATATGTACAATATATTGCCATGATCCCGTCTGGCAATTCTTCTATTACCTCTTTAATTGTGTCTGAACCCTCTTGCCTGAGTTCCAATCATTCCCATCAGTAACTTCAGGATAAGAGCCCTGGAAGCACAACAAGGAGCTGCCAGTTCGTTGGTCGACTCTGGTGTGAGTAACCTCGTTTCATGGTTCTTAGGACTGCCAGTTCTAAGTCGCTCCTGGATACAGATTGCACACTTGCTACGTCAATAATGCCTCCCGACTCTGCCTCCACGCCTGTGTTCTGCATTTGGGTTTGTCCACTGCCATGCTTGTGAAGTATCCTTTAAACACAATAAATGTACTCACCTGCACCTCTTCCTCTGGCTGCTCTAACACCCTCTGTCTGAAACTATTTCCCTCAGTCAGCTTTTAAAGAAAAGCTTTCTTTAAAAGAAAGGGAATGCGCTGGAGCTTTTGGAAAACATCAAGTTGGATAAGTCACCGGGATCAGATGAGCTGTACCCCAGGATTCTTTGGGAAGTGAAGGAGGAGATTGCTAAGCCTCTGGCAATGATTTTTGCAAAACCAATGGGGATGGAGAGGTTCCAGAGAATTAGAGGGTTGTGGATGTTGTTCCCCTATTTAAGAAAGGGAGTAGAGATAGCCCAGGAAATTACAGACCAGTGAGTTTTACTTCAGTGCCTGGTAAGCTGATGGAGAAGATCCTGAGAGGGAGGGTTTATGAACATTTGGAGAAGTATAATATAATTAGTAATAGTCAACATGGCTTTGCCAAAGGCCGGTCGTACCTTACGAGCATGATTTAATTTTTTGAGGATGTGACATTGATGAAGGAAGAGCAGTAGATGTAGTGTATATGAATTTCAGCAAGACATTTGATAAGGTACCCCTTGCAAGGCTTATCGAGAAAATAAGGAGGCATGGGATCTAAGGGAGCATTGCTTTGTGGATCCACAACTGCCTTGCCCACAGAAGACAAAGAGTGGATGCAGACAGGTCATATTCTGCATGGAGGTCAGTCACCTGTGGTGTGCCTCAGGGATCTGTTCTGGAACCCTTAGTCTTTGTGATTTTTATAAATGATCTGAATGAGGATGTGGATGGATGGGTTAGTAAATTTGCCGATGACACAAAGGTTGGGGGTGTTGTGGATAGTGTGGAGGGCTGTCAGAGGTTATAGCGGGACATTGATAGGATGCAAAAGTGGGCTGAGAAGTGGCAGATGGAGTTCAACAGATAAGTGTGAAGTGGTTCATTTTGGTAGGTCAAGTATAATGGCAGAATATAGAATTAATGGTAATAATGGTAAGACTTGGCAGTGCGGAGATTTGCCATAGAACCATATAACAATTACAGCACAGAAACAGGCCATCTCAGCCCTTCTAGTCCGTGCTGATGCTTACACTCACCTAGTCCCACTGACCCACACTCAGCCCATAACCCTCCATTACCTTCCTGTCCATATACCTATCTAATTTTACTTTAAATGACAATACCGAACCTGCCTGTACCACTTATACTGGAAGCTCGTTCCACACAGCTACCACTCTCTGAGTAAACAAGTTTCCCCTCATGTTACCCTTAAACTTTTGCCTCCTAATTCTCAAATCATGTCCTCTTGTTTGAATCTCCCCTACTCTCAATGGAAAAAGCCTATCCACGTCAACTCAATCTATCCCCCTCATTATTTTAAATACCTCTATCAAGTCCCCCCTCAAAATTTCTATGCTCCAATGAATAAAGACCTAACTTGTTCAGCCTTTCCCTGTAATTTAGGTGCTGAAACCCAGGTCACATTCTAGTAAATCTTCTCTGTACTCTCTCTATTTTGCTGATATCTTTCCTATAATTTGGTGACCAGAACTGAATATTAACTGTACAGAACCAGAGGGATCTAGTGGTTTGAGTCCATAGGGTGCTCAAAGCAGCTGAGCAGGTTGACTCTGAGGTTAAGAAGGCATATGGTGTATTGGCCTGCATCAATCATGGAAATAAATTTAGGAGCCGGGAGGTAATGTTGCAGTTATATAGGACAGGACCCTGGTCAGACACCACTTGGAGTACAGTACTCAGTTCTGGTCACCTCACTACAGGAAGGATGTGGAAACCATAGAAATTGTGCAGAGGAGATTTACAAGGATGTTGCCTGGATTGGGGCGCATGCCTTATGAAAACAGGCTGAGTGAACTCGGCCTTTTCTCCTTGGAGTGACAGAGGATGAGAAATGGCCTGATAGAGGTGTATAAGTTGCTGAGAGGCATTCATCATGCAGACAGTCAGACTTTTTCCCAGGGCTGAAATGGTTGGCACAAGAGGACACGGGTTTAAGGTGCTTGGGAGTAGGCATAGAGGAGATGTCGGAGTAAGTTTTTTACTCAGAGAGTGGTGAGTGCGTGGAATGGGCTGCCGGCAATGGCGGTGGAGGAGTCTATAGGGTCTTTTAAGAGACTTCTGTATAGGTACATGGAGCTTAGAAAAATAGAGGGCTACAGGTAACCCTTGTAATTTCTTAGGGACTTGTTCAGCATAACTTTGTGAGCCGAAGGGCCTATATTGTGCTGTAGGTTTTCTATGTTACTAAATCTTTTCCCCTCTGTCCTTAAACCTGTGCCATAGAAGTTGCAGACTCGTGAATGTTCGGGAAAAAGAATGCGACCATTGACTATAACCAAGTCCTGTCATGAAGTTACTATCAACCTCTGGATTGTGACCAGCAGTGTTCCGGGGAAGAAAGCTCCAGCTTATCCACTGGCGGCCATGCCTCCAGCCGTCGTCTTTGAAATTCCCTCCAGAATCCTCTTTCTCAGTCCTCCCTCTCTTTTCACTCTATCACCTATCCATCAGTCCCAGCTTTCTGTCAACTGACACTCGTGGCGTGGTGTCCCGATATGGACATTGTACGGGTAGGAGGGATTACCTTAATGCGACGTTTAATTGCGTGATTAATTAGTTCGGCACAACATGTTGTTCAAAGGGGCCTGGTCCATGGTCTGAACTTGCCATTGCTGTTTATTGTAGTGACGCGTGCAACCACAGGATGGCGGTGGCGAGCCCTGCAAATGTTTGTACTGTTCCGTGGCTCGGTACCCCATCTGCTGGTGGGTGTCGGTACTACCCGTTGTAAGTGCGAATGTGCATTGGGGTACTGCTGATTTTATACACAAAGTAGCTGTACACTGCAGATACTGGGGTCAAAGCAACACGTACAACACGCTGGAGGAACTCAGCAGGTCAGGCAGCATCCGTGGAAACAAACAGTCAACGTTTCGGGCCGAAGGGTCTCAGCCTGAAACATTGACTTTGTTTCCACGGATGCTGCCCAACCTGCTGAGTTCCTCCAGCGTGTTGAACGAACTGCTGAGTGATTGCTCCGCTGTCGGTAGCGAAAAGCTCGCTGGGCCGAGTACTCTGTCGCAGTGAGGTAGTCCTTCTGAACCGTGCTCACAATGCAGGCTGAACTCAGCACGTTAGACAGCATCTTATGGAAATGAATAAACAGCCGACATTTCAGGCGGAGACTCTTCATCATTCTAAACTCTGCCCTCTGAACAACTTGCTGCACATTTACGTTGGTGTCCATCGATCGAGGACAAAACAGCCTGTCTGACTGACTTTCCAATCCTCCCTCTAGACCTTCAGTTCTTCTACCAGGACTGTAATAGTGTGGAATATGCACCACCTTCAAATAACCAATAACACACCCAGACCAAGGACGGCTCTCCGACAAGAGCTGCATGGAGATAGAACAACAACTCCAGTGGGACGAGGCTGCCTTTCGTTCCCTTGCCGCCAAAATCCGGAAAGGGATTCAGTGGTCTTTGTTAACCCTGCTCCACAGTACACGAATCTGGGTGTGAGCTGTTAACAGATGTGCATGGTGATACAGACATCAGTGATTTCTATAGGAGTCTCGTGGAGAAAGAAGATACGGTCTCCACAGGGACCATGGAAGTGTTCCAGGCCATTGGGCACCACAGGGGTAAATTGCATTGTAGATTAGTGAATGGTAGTGTGGTAGAACCAAGGAGTCTGGGAATCAAGGTCAATAATTCGTTGAAAGGGTCGTCACGGGCAGATAGGGATTTAAAGAAATCTTTCGACATTTTGGCCTTCATAGATAAATGTATTCAGTACAGGAGATGGGTTGTTATGTTGAAGTTGTATAAGAACTTGGTGAGGCCTAATTTGGAGTACTGTGTGCATTTTCATTACCAATCTATAGGAAAAATATAAACAAATTTAAAAGAGTATAAAGAAAATTTACAATGTTGTTGCCAGGTCTGGAGAACCTGAATTATAAGGACAGATTGAATAGGTTAGGACCAGTGATCAAGGTTGGTGCAGTTCCCACACCAGGCAGTGATACAGCCAGTCAGGATGCTCTCAGTGGTGCCCATGTAAAAGCCTGTCTCTGTTCCTCCTGTAATTCACAGTCAGCTCTTTTGTTTTTGAACATTCAGGGAGAGATTGTTATCTTGGCACCATTGTGTCAGGGTGTCAACATCTCCTCTATAAACTGTCTCATTGCCGTTAGAAATAAGGTGAGTCAAGGTCATGTCATCAGCAGATTGGAGCTGTTTGGGTCAGTACAGTCGTGGGTGTAAAGGGAGCAGAGAAGGGGACTCAGAACGCAACCCTGGGGGCACCTGTGTTCAGGATCAGAGATTTCCAGCATCTGAACAATCTCTTGGGTTGTTGATACAACTCTTCCTTCCTCTACCCATGTTTATCCCTGAAGGGAAACTCTCAGTTGTTCAAATTTCCATCAGTTGTCAGCTTCATATCTACAATGCTAGAACAATCTAGCATCCACAAATACATTAAGATGCCAGATTGAAACACGTTTGGGTAACAACTTCCACGCTCTCCGGACGTTCTTTCATCCCGCTCTCCCATTGGACAGAGGATACAAACACCTGAAAGCATGTACCACAAGGCTGAAGGAGAGATTCTATGCCGCTGTTGATCAGTCCCCTAGTCTGATCAGATGCACTCTTCACATCACAATTTACCTCGTAATGTCCTCGCACCTTCCTGTCTACCTGCTCTGCACTATCTCTGTAGCTGTTACACTTCATTCTGCATTCTGTTATTGTTTTACCTTGTACTACCCCAATGTATGGGGTGTCAGTGGGGGGGGGGGGGGTAAAAAGGTTTGAATATTCTGCAAGCGTTCACTTTCATTTGGTCCCCAATAGATTATCAACTCTCACGCCTGACTCCAAGTAGGTGTTTGCATGCGATGGCGGCCATGCCATGGTTACACCGCTTTGACAGGCGGGATAAGCCAGGGCAGGCAGCGGACCTCATACCCAGGTGAGAAATGACATGCATGTCCTAGCGTGAGAAGGCAGCTCGGGCGGACTGAGCTGATGAGATCAACAGTTACATTCAACAGCCGGGAAGGCGGCTCTGCAATGCTTCGAGGAGAGTGAAGTGCGTGATAAGGCACAGAAGTAGTCATGGGCTTCAGTTGTAATGACTAATCTTACCGCCGGACCTGGACTTCTGAGGTCGAGAGAGGGGATCGGACTTTCCCGTTTATAAACTCTCCCACACAGGTTTCTTAGTGCAGTTCACATCATTTAACATCTTCACAAATCTGTCATATTCAGGATAAGACAGACAGCCAATCAATTTATCACATCAATGTACTGTTGTAAGGAATTGCTTTGTATTAACGGTATGAAGGCTATTCACTGTACTTCAGTACATGTCAAAATAATAAAATGAAATCTAAGGAAATGAACAAACGGGTCTATGTTTCTGGTCAAGACGCTTCATCAGGACTGGAAAGGAAAGGACAAGACTCCAGAATAAAAAGGTGCGGGGTGGGGGAAGGTAACCTTGCTGGGAGGTGATAGGTAACAGCTAAGTGGGAAAGGTAAAAGGCTGGAGAAGAAGGAATCTGATAGGAGAGGAGAATGACCATGGAGAAAGAGAAGGAGGAGGGGCACCCTGGGGTGTGATAGGCAGGTGAGAAGATGTAAGGGGCCAGAGTGGGGATTAGAAAAAGAGGGAAGGGGGAGGGAAATGCGAAAGGGGAAATCGATGTTCGTTCATCAAGTTTGAGCTTACCCAAACGAAATATGAGATGTTGTTCTTCCATTTTGGCAGTGGCCTCGTTGTGGAGCAAGAGAAACCATGGACAGAGATGTTGGAACAGGAATGAGAGTTGGAAATAAAATGGTTGGGTATCGGGAAATCCCACTTTTGGTGAATATAGCAGTGGTGCTCGACAAAGCGAGCCCCCAATTTACAACCTATGTCACCAGTGTAGATCAACACCGGATACAACAGACCACCCCAGCACATTTGCAGGTGAAGTGTTGCCTCACCTGGAAGGGTTATTTTGGGCCCTGAAAGGAGGTGAAGGGGCAGGTGAATGTGCAGGTGGAACACTTTGGCCACTTGCAGGAATAAATGCTAGGAGGGAGATTAGAGAGGAAGGACAAATGGACCAGGGATTCATGGAGGGCAGCGAGACCTGTGAAAAGCAGAGAGCTGGGTAGGGGGAGGGAAAGTTGTTTTTGCTGGTAGGATTCCTTAGAAGATGGTGC